>NC_035440.2:40170757-40267755 GCF_002127325.2 Helianthus annuus
AAATGCGTCAACGTTGAAATTCGTGACTTTTCGGGTAAGCACAAAGTTAACCAAGGACTTTACCATGTTTGTAATTGACCCAAGGTCCTTAAAAATCAAGTTTGAAGGTCTAATGAGCAAGATAAATAGCCAAAACCCCCATAACAAAGGACCAAGGACCAAAATATAAAGGTTTAAAAGGTTTTTGCAAGTCAGGAGGATCCAGGCGGCCCGCCTGGAGGCCCTTACGCGGGCCGCGTGACCTGCCCAGCGACAGAAAACGGGCAATGCCAGTTTCAGGTCGATTCGGTTGTTCGTTGCTGTGCTCGATACAAGGGACTCACCAATGGTATTACATGCATTTAGGGGCACTTGGACTCATCTTACAACATCCCTAGACCCTTGTGGCAGCTCCTAATGAGATCAAACTTGCATAAAAAGGGTCTTGTAGTTTCAAACATTCAACACTTGCATATTCAAAAATTCACAAGATTAATTCTGGAGCTCTCTGGTCATCAACAAGGGTTCATAGGGCTTCCTACTTGTAATAAGGACTCTTGTAAGTGTTCATACCCTTCTCTAATTCGTTCTAGCTTAGTTTATTAACCGAAAGTCAATCCGTCGTAAATTTAGTTTGACTTTGTGATTAAACGAAAATGGCTCAGTCATTTCTCGAATTGAAAGTACCTACAAGTTGGTATTTATGTGGGTAACGAATCCTCAAAAGGGTATTTTCAGATTCCCACTCTAAGCATGATGATTGTCGAGTCAAAGCTTTTCTTAAAAAGTCAACAGAATGTGTTTTTGCAAAATTTAGCATAACAATGTAGGTCACATGCAACCTGTTTGATCATCAAAATAACTTTGTAATTAATGAAAGAACATGTTTCATCATGATCAACTCGACAATTTTCAGTTTAAACCCGGATCGGAACCGAAAGTGTCATAAATTGACTTTTTTTGACTCTCAATTCTGATCCGTGCATGCATGTTTGAGATCTGCCTTAGAGCTTATTTGAACCAATTTCATATATGTACAACTCTCTGAGATTTTCAAACTTGGTTCAATACCCATCCGATGCATATGCATGTTTCCGATTATGTTTAAAAGTTGACTATTATGCCCTTTTTGCTATAAAACACGATTTTTGAAAAAGTGAAAGAGTAGAAACGTTTGTTACTGATTTATAAGCATGCACTTAAAATTTGATATCAGTTTGAAGTCTAGATAAAGTTTGCTCAAAATCGTATTTGAAAGCTTTATGTTAAGTAAGCATAATTAGCGTATAGCCCTATTTAACCCACTTTTTGATATAAAATTTTTACCCAACTGATGTAATATAATATTTGGGGATTTTTGATGATTTTTATTAATTTTTAGCTGAGCATAACATAGGTCTTCTAAGTTTAATTCGTTAATACCGATTTTGCCCCTTTTTGGCCATAAAATGAATTCTACAAACCTTTTGACCCCAAACCTTTTCCACTGATTTTATTTGTTAAATAAATATTTTGAGCCTTCTGGAATTATAAAATCTCATCTTTCTTTTAAAACCGGAAATGGCTCCAAATCGCTTTTTAAGCATTTTTTAACGCATAGTATGTACTATAATCATATTAAAAATATAAGGTTAATACCTACTGATTTTTTTAGTATATTTTTATATAATAACAGTAAGCACAAGTTTTTGAACTCAGGTTTCCAGTTTTGACCATTTGAGCCCTTGTGAATTACCAAATACCCCTAAGGGACATAATTTGGTTTTAAATGATAAGTTTCACATACGGGTCATAACCTACTGTTATAACATATTAAATTAAGTGTATTTGCTGTATAAATCAGACCTGTAACTCAGATTACAAATTTAACTCTTTATAATCTTTTTAAATGACCAAATGCCCTTATGAGGCGTAAATTGAGTTTAACTTCGTATGGGGCATAATAGAGTTATCTTACTGATAGTATAACATATTTAAGGCATATTATCTTAGGGAAACTTGCATATGACTCTTATGGTTACCCGTAACGCTCTTTTAGCGTTCGGTTCGGTTTATGTAACTAGTTTGGCATAAATTGACCGAAACGGGTCAAACATTACCAATTTTTGTCTCAAAATCCAGAATGTATTTAGCATGCCCATATTATACAAGTATTCAAACTTGTCGGTCTAAATCACGTTCTATCCGGTCTTCGCTTAATCGTGCGTTTGAACCGTATCGTCCTTAAAAACTAACAGGTCTAAGCTTAGGCTTAAATAAAGATCCGGTAGGAATTTAATAGGTTATTATAAACCTTTGTTCCAGAATAGAAGAACCAGTAAAAGCTACCTTCACTTGCTAGTTGTGATTTATACTTACCAAGGTAAATACTTTTAACTTATTTTCCCTATACGGGCTTGGGTTACAGTATATAGAATACCGCTTGATCGAGCATCAAATCTTACATCCATGGGTGGTTAATTGAATAATTTGATCGGCTCGTTTAAACAGTCTTGTTTACTTTAAGCCTTTGGGGGATTAATGACCATGTCCCGGATATCCTTGGCATCATCTTACGAGATGGCCACGACCGGAGCACGAGGTGTAGGCGTACACCTGTCAGTGTATAACTCATTATTGTGATGTGTCTATTGATCTTTAACCCGGACAATATCCGGGCTACTGAACGCACAAGTAACATGTAATTCGTTCACAAGATTATAATAAATAATTATCCCAAGTTATAAAAAATGTTTTGTGCCTTGAGCATTCAAATCAATTTTCAACCTTTTCAAAATGAGTCAGTTAAATTGTATTTACCAGTGTAAACTGACGTATTTTCCCAAAAGGTTAAGTGCAGGTACTACACGTAATAGGCTGGCTGTCTTCTAGAGCGTCCACAATAAGTCTCGCAAGCTTGGATGACAATAAATCTGTTGAACAATATCTTGTTTTTCTTTTGATCCGCCTGTGGATCTGTTTCAACTATTAGTGATATTTGATATTACACTCTATTAAAGTTGAAATGAATCTATCTTTGCTTCCGCTGTGCATTTATGTATTGTGTTGTTTGTCTATGATGATGCCAACTACGTCACTATACTCCCCACCGGGCCCACCGGTGACACGTGGAAATTAGGGGTGTGACAGGTTGGTATCAGAGCCAACTCTGAGTGAATTAAACACTAGCCTTTTGTGTTTAATCTCAGTTACACAATTGCACATTCCTCGATTCTCGAGTCTAGACAAAGAACTTAGGAGATATCCAAATTTGTTTTATTTTCTAACTTTGTCTTATATATATTTTGTTGTGTCACTTGTTTGATTTTTGACAGGTTCACAAAATGCCGCCACGTATGAGAGGAAGAGGAATGGGACAAGGAGCATATGCAGCCCCAAACGACCATGAAGCCGGACCTTCGCACAGGCGAACACCTTCAGGCTCCCATAACACAGATACTCAAAATCTATGGAGGTCTTTTACTGAACCCGCAAGGCACTCGGTTTCACTGAGTACCTCACCTTCTATCCCACACTCTTTTGGGCCTCAATCAGAAAATGAGCCCCACAACTCTCACCAGTCCTATATTCCTCTCCAAGGACACCAATCACCCTTTGACCACCATCACCTGTTTTCCAAGGCCTGTACAACCCTACTGACTACCTTGATGTGCCTATGGGTTTTAACCCACTCGGACCAGAAGACCATTTTCCTGGTGGCAATGCGATGGATGTCGATGAAGATACCGATCCCTCTATGCCACCATCTGGAACGCCGAACCACCCTATCGAGATTTCTGATGGGTCACCATTTGTGGGATCACCATACAATGGTCCCGACAGCTTTGAGGAGAGATTCAGGCAGTATGACTGGGTATTTACCCCTAGTTACCATAACTCTCCCCTGCACCAGCCACAACACAGCTCTCCCTTGCACCCCCAGCAACAGCAGCCACAGCAGCAGCAGAATCCTTCCGAGGATTCCCGACTTGTCGCGGTCACTCCACCGCCGCCACCACCTCCGGTTTTGCCTCCTCCGCCTCCGAGGCGAAGACGAACGAACGCACGAATTTCCGCACGAGGGGGAGTGCGCATCGGCACCCCTCCACATTCAGGTGGCAGCCGGTACTCGCCACTTCACGAAGAACCAGAGATGGGAGAATCTTCACATCCCGTCTCAGAAGTAACTTCTGCGCCAATCGCGCCACCACCACCACAGGATTTCGGAGACCCAATCCCTGCTTATACTAGCGCGGCAGCATACAATCCCTTCGAGCAGACGATCCCCACAGGTTATAACTTTACAGAGGATCCCTACTGGGTACCTGCGAACTACAACTCTCTCCATCCGGAAGGCCCTTTTGGAGGTCCCTGGGCTACGGGACAATCGAATTATGGATACCCATCATATGGATATCAGCAGCCGCAGCCTCCTCAACCACTGCATTATCCGATACCACCGCAGGCACCGATGATGTCGCCGCCACAAGTTCAAGAAATCCTTCAAGGGATAAATGAAGTGCGACGAGAGATGCGGCATGAATTACGGGAAGATCGTCGGCATAATCGTGGGGATGTTTAAGAAGATGGTGGATTTAATCAAGGGAAAAAGCAAGAAGGACTACTAAATCCTTTGTTTGCTAGTTATTTAATCATGTCCCTGCGAGGACATTTATTTCTGTACTCTGCCCCTGCGTGGGCATAGTTTTCCTTTCTGTTCTACCCCTGCGTGGGTTTGTTTGTTTCTATTTGACCCCTGCGTGGGTTTGTTTGTTAGTTTAGCCCCTGCGTGGGTATGTTATTGAGTAAAAGTCCCGTTTAGGGCAAACTCGTGTTAGTTAATTTTATTTGAAATGGTTAATTCAAGTTTTTCATTTTTAAATTATATGCATGAATATAATATACGAATAAATGGAAAATAGCAATTATTATTTTAATTTACCATTTTAATAATAAGAATCTTAAAAAGGTAAAACCTAGCTTGAATGTCATATTAAAGACCTGGCCAATATGGTAGAACCTGTTTAAAAAGATTCAAATCTCTGTTAACATCTGTAAACATGTTAACATTCTTGGCTAGTGTGATCCGCAAAATCACACATGTCACCCTTTTAATAAATTATCCAAAATTTATATTCTATATATATCTGATTGTGACATAATGCCTACGGGTTATAACTAATGTCATATAAAACAAAAAGGCAGCCGTGATTTATAGACCCCCTGCCAAGAAAAAGGATTGATTTGTTTTAATTATTCAAATTTTAATTCCATAAAATCTAAATTCAAATTTAGAAATTTGTCCAAGTGACTAGGCCTATTGTGCCAATATATATTTCATTCTCAGGTAAAGTAGCTAATAAAAAGTCCTGAATGAAACTAATTAACTAATATGGCCCTTATTTACCATGGTTAATAAATCGTCAAGAACGATAATACTGTTTAGGCTTCTAAATAGACCTTGTCCTTACTTTTATGTAGCACCTAAAGCTACATGGCTAAGTCTGAGGAAATAAACAGTCATCCAGAGGAGGGCCCAGATAACACTAAAATACATATAACTGGTGCGGAGCTGCAAGCATTAGTGGAAAATGCTGTTGCCAAAGCCATTGAAAGGAAATATAGTGAATCAAACAGGACCCGAAGTAGGACCCGGTCAGCGCCACATTCCAAGTCCAAGGGTCATTCGGAGGCTCATAGCAAACCGCTCTCTAAGAAGGATGTATCTAAGAAAGATGAGCTCAAGAAGGATGATGAGCGACATTCATCCAACCAAACCAGTATCCCGTCAA
This sequence comes from Helianthus annuus, assembly GCF_002127325.2. Classification (NCBI taxonomy): domain Eukaryota; kingdom Viridiplantae; phylum Streptophyta; class Magnoliopsida; order Asterales; family Asteraceae; genus Helianthus; species Helianthus annuus. The sequence goes on from NC_035440.2 coordinate 40,176,508, forward strand.
GGAAGGTCGAGCATAAGCCAGAACCGCGTGGTAAGTCATGTATATACAAATACTTCGTCTCATGTAAACCCCGGGACTTTACTGGGGAGAAGGGAGCGGTTGACTGCATGACCTGGTTGGACGAAATGGATACGGTAGTAGACATCAGCGGTTGTGCTGAAAAGGATGTAGTAAAATATGTATCCCAATCGTTCAAAGGAGAAGCGTTGGCATGTTGGAAGTCTCTCATGCAAGCTACTGGGAAAATCCCACTCTACAACTTATCATGGGATCAGTTTGTTGCTCTTATCAAAGACAACTATTGCCCGCAGCATGAAGTAGAAAGAATCGAGTCAGATTTCGTATCATTGGTGATGAAGAATTTAGACTGTCAGGCCTACCTCACCACTTTCAATACCCTATCTAGGTTGGTTCCGTACTTGGTAACCCCAGAACCTAGGAGAATTGCTCGCTTCATCGGGGGTTTAGCCCCAGAGATTAAAGCAAGTGTTAAGGCATCAAGGCCTGCAACCTTCAGATCAGCAGCTGATCTATCTCTATCTCTTACCATGGACGTAGTCAGGTTGAGAGCTCTTAGGAACTCAGAAGAAAGTAAGAGAAAGCGTGAGGACGATACCTCACGAAGATCAGAGAAGAGACACCAAGGAAATGACGACCACAAGAAAGGGTCGGGATCTAAAAAGGATAGGCAACAATCAGGGGATAAGCCCAAATGTAAAACTTGCAAGAAGAACCATTTTGGGAAGTGTCGATTTGAGTCGAAATCCCAGTCTCATGCGAGACCCTGTGGAATCTGCAGATCCACAGATCATAAGACCTTGGAATGTAAGAAGCTGAAGGATGCAACATGTTATGGTTGCAATGAGAAGGGGCACATTAAGTCTAATTGCCCAAAGAACACCAAGAAAACCGAAGAAGGGAAAAAGACCACCGCAAGGGTCTTCAAGATGGATGCTAAGGAAGCTGTTCAAGATGACAACGTGATTACAGGTACCTTTCTTGTAAACGATATTTTTGCTAGAGTATTGTTTGATTCTGGAGCAGATAAGTCTTTTGTAGATAATAAGTTCTGTGAGTTGTTAAAATTACCTGTAAAAGCCTTAAGTGTGAAGTATGAGGTGGAATTAGCTGATGGGACCATAGAAACCGCCTCAACTGTTTTAGATAGATGTGTTATATCCATTAGGAATCACTCTTTTCCATTATCCTTACTTCCCTTTAAGCTAGCCGGTTTTGATATAGTGATAGGTATGGATTGGTTATCGCATAACCAAGCCCAGATTCTATGCAACAGAAAGCAAGTGGTAGTTAAAACTCCGTCTGGTGAGTCACTCACTATCCAAGGAGATACTCAGCATGGGTTGCCTGAGCAAGTATCCATGCTCAAGGCATCTAGATGTCTGCAGAAGGGTTGTGTCATTTATATGGCACAAGTTACTATTGATGAGCCAAAGCCAAAGATTGAAGATATCCTTGTCATTTCGGAATACCCTGAAGTTTTCCCGGACGAACTACCTGGTTTACCACCGGATAGGCAAGTGGAATTTCGAATTGACATCATTCCGGGTGCGGCGCCAGTAGCAAGAGCACCATATAGGTTGGCACCAACGGAGATGAAGGAGTTAAGGACGCAGTTAGATGATCTGTTAGCTAAGGGTTTTATTAGACCTAGCTCGTCTCCTTGGGGAGCGCCGATTTTGTTTGTTAAAAAGAAGGATGGATCGATACGTCTGTGCATCGATTACCGCGAGCTTAATAAAGTCACTATCAAGAATAGGTATCCTTTGCCTAGGATCGACGATCTGTTCGATCAATTGCAAGGGGCAAGTTACTTTTCAAAGATCGACTTGAGGTCAGGCTATCACCAGTTGAAGGTCAAGGATGAAGATGTTCACAAGACAGCGTTTAGGACTCGTTATGGACATTACGAGTTCCTAGTGATGCCTTTTGGGCTCACTAACGCACCAGCCGCATTCATGGATCTCATGAATCGCGTCTGCAAGCCTTATGTGGATAAATTCGTCATCGTCTTTATTGACGACATCCTTATCTACTCTAAGAACCAAGCTGACCACGAGAAACACCTTCGTTGTATTCTCAAACTTCTACATCATGAGAAACTCTATGCCAAATTTTCAAAGTGCGAATTTTGGCTTCGAGAAGTCCAATTCCTTGGACATGTGGTAAGTGAGCGTGGTATCCAAGTAGATCCCGCTAAGGTAGAAGCAGTTATGAATTGGCAAGAGCCAAAGACACCTACCGAGATTCGCAGTTTTCTAGGATTAGCAGGATACTATATGCGATTCATCGAAAATTTTTCAAGGATTGCTGCGCCCCTAACTTCGTTGACACGTAAGAAGATCAAGTTTGATTGGGGCCCTAAGCAGCAGGAATCCTTTGACGTTCTGAAGAAGAAGTTGAGCAATGCACCAGTGTTAACATTGCCCGATGGTATAGAAGAATTCGTGGTGTATTGCGATGCGTCACACACTGGCATGGGCTGTGTACTCATGCAAAGAGGCAAGGTCATTGCCTACGCTTCACGACAACTAAAGGTGCACGAGAAAAACTACACCACCCACGACTTGGAACTGGGTTCCTTGTATTTGCATTAAAACTGTGGAGACACTACTTGTATGGAACCAAGTGTGTGATCTATTCGGATCACAAGAGCCTTCAACATTTGTTCAATCAGAAGGAATTGAACATGCGACAAAGACGATGGATGGAAACTTTAAATGATTACGACTGTGAGATAAGATACCATCCAGGCAAGGCAAATGTAGTTGCTGACGCCTTAAGCAGAAAAGAAAGAGTAAAGCCGATAAGAATCAATGCCAAGCGCATAGAAATAAGGAACAATTTGAACGAAAGGGTGTTAGCTGCACAGAAGGAAGCTGTGTTGGAAGCTAACTATCCTGAAGAAAAGCTAGGAGTAACTGAGGAGCAGTTATCCTATGACAAGGATGGAATGCTAAGACTGAATGGGCGAATATGGGTTCCAGTTTATGGAGGCCTTCGAGATGTTATCCTCCAGGAAGCCCACAGCTCCAAATATTCCGTTCATCCTGGAGCTGATAAGATGTACCAGGATCTAAAGGCAAACTACTGGTGGATTGGTGTGAAAAAGTCTGTAGCTGCGTATGTAGCTAAATGTCTGACTTGTGCGCAAGTCAAAGCTGAGCATCAGAAGCCGTCAGGTTTGCTTCAACAACCTGAAATTCCCACGTGGAAGTGGGAGATGGTGACAATGGATTTCATCACCAAATTGCCCAAGACAAGGAAGGGAAACGATACTATATGGGTTATAGTAGATAGGCTAACCAAGTCAGCACATTTTCTTCCCATTAAGGAAACTTACAGCTCTGACATGTTAGCTCAATTGTATGTGGATAAGATCGTAGCTCTACATGGTGTACCAGTGTCGATTATCTCTGACCGAGATACGAGATACACCTCTCATTTTTGGAAGAGTTTCCAACAGTCTTTGGGTACGCGCTTAAACTTTAGTACGGCTTACCATCCGCAGACAGACGGACAAAGTGAGCGTACCATCCAAACATTGGAAGACATGCTTCGAGCATGTGTGATTGATTTAGGTGGCAGTTGGGATAACCACCTACCATTGATAGAGTTCTCCTACAACAATAGCTACCATACTAGTATTAAGGCTGCGCCTTCCGAGGCATTATATGGTAGAAAATGCAGAACACCCATCTGTTGGGCAGAAGTAGGAGAAGTCCAATTATCAGGACCAGATTTGGTTTTTGAAACAACGGACAAGATTGTCCAGATTCGCGATCACTTGAAAGCGTCCCAAGATAGGCAGAAAAGCTACGCTGATCCAAAGCGTAAGCCTTTTCACTTCGAAGTAGGTGACAAAGTATTGCTTAAGGTATCACCCTGGAACGGAGTGATGCGATTTGGTAAGAAAGGTAAGCTAAGCCCGAGATACATAGGACCTTTTGAGGTTATCGAACGCGTCGGATTAGTTGCCTATAAGCTAAACTTACCTGAAGAGCTTAGTAGTATACATAATGTGTTCCACATCTGTAATCTGAAGAAGTGTTTCGCTGACGAATCACTGGTCATACCACATACAGATATACACATTGATGAAAGCTTGAAGTTTGTGGAAAAACCATTGTCGATTGAGGATCGACAGGTGAAGAAGCTTCGAAGGAAGTATGTACCTATAGTTAAGGTCAAGTGGGATGCCCGTAGAGGTCCCGAATACACATGGGAGGTAGAATCCACGATGAAAGATAAATACCCTCATTTGTTCCAGCAAATCTCGAGGTCGAGATTTCTTTTAAGGGGTGAGGATGTAACACCTCGGAAATTTACGTCCAATAATGCATTGACACGTGGCATAGCCTTTGGGATATGTGAAGACATACTTTAGAGGGACTAAAGTTGATAAACAGTGAAACTATGGAAATATAAGGGTCCAAAGTGTCAACAATGGAAAGATAGACTCTACAATAACCCTACATGGTGTTTATAATCCTAAACGGATATATCATGGATCATACAAAGCGGAAATGAAAGAAAGTGAGGAATTGCAAACTACAGGGGCTAATTGTGTCAACATGTTGAATGTATACCTCTGAGTGATCTTTTGGCAAACCCAAAGCTTTGTAATGATAAAATATACTCACTAGAATATGTGGTAAAAATTTCATGAAGTTTCGTAATCGTATGAGAAAGTTATGATCAAAACCGTGCACGAAGGGTTAAATGCGTCAACGTTGAAGTTCGTGACTTTTCGGGTAAGCACAAAGTTAACCAAGGACTTTACCATGTTTGTAATTGACCCAAAGTCCTTAAAAATCAAGTTTGAAGGTCTAATGAGCAAGATAAATAGCCAAAACCCCGTAACAAAGGACCAAGGACCAAAATATAAAGGTTTAAAAGGTTTTTGCAAGTCAGGAGGATCCAGGCGGCCCGCCTGGAGGCCCTTACGCGGGCCGCGTGACCTGCCCAGCGACAGAAAACGGGCAAATGCCAGTTTCAGGTCTGATCTCGGTTGTTTACAGCTGTTGCTCGATACAAGGGACTCACCAATGGTATTACATGCATTTAGGGGCACTTGGACTCATCTTACAACATCCCTAGACCCTTGTGGCAGCTCCTAATGAGATCAAACTTGCATAAAAAGGGTCTTGTAGTTACAAACATTCAACACTTGCATATTCAAAAATTCACAAGATTAATTCTGGAGCTCTCTGGTCATCAACAAGGGTTCATAGGGCTTCCTACTTGTAATTAGGACTCTTGTAAGTGTTCATACCCTTCTCTAATTCGTTCTAGCTTAGTTTATTAACCGAAAGTCAATCCGTCGTAAATTTAGTTTGACTTTGTGATTAAACGAAAATGGCTCAGTCATTTCTCGAATTGAAAGTACCTACAAGTTGGTATTTATGTGGGTAACGAATCCACAAAAAGGGTATTTTCAGATTCCCACTCTAAGCATGATGATTGTCGAGTCAAAGCTTTTCTTAAAAAGTCAACAGAATGTGTTTTTGCAAAATTTAGCATAATTAACAATGTAGGCCACATGCAACCTGTTTGATCATCAAAATAACTTTGTAATTAATGAAAGAACATGTTTCATCATGATCAACTCGACAATTTTCAGTTTAAACCCGGATCGGAACCGAAAGTCTCATAAATTGACTTTTTCTTTGACTCTCAATTCTGATCCGTGCATGCATGTTTGAGATCTGCCTTAGAGCTTATTTTGAACCAATTTCATATATGTACAACTCTCTGAGATTTTGCAAACTTGGTTCAATACCCATCCAATGCATATGCATGTTTCCGATTATGTTTAAAAGTTGACTATTATGCCCTTTTTGCTATAAAACGCGATTTTTGAAAAAAAGTGAAAGAGTAGAAACGTTTTTACTGATTTATAAGCATGCACTTAAAATTTGATATCAGTTTGAAGTCTAGATTAAGAGTTATGCTCAATATCGTAATTTGAAAGCTTTATGTTAAGTAAACGGCATAATTAGCGTATAGCCTATTTAAACCCACTTTTTGATATAAAACTTTTTACCCACTGATGTAATATAATATTTTGGGATTTTTGATGATTTTTATTTAATTTTTAGCTGAGCATAACATAGGTCTCTAAGTTTAATTCGGTTAATACCGATTTTGCCCTTTTTGGCCATAAAATGAATTCTACAAATCCTTTTGACCCCAAACCTTTTTCCACTGATTTTATTTGTTAAATAAAATATTTTGAGCCTTCTGGAATTATAAAAATCTCAGCTTTCTTTTAAAAACCCGGAAATGGCTCCAAATCGGCTTTTTAAGCATTTTTAACGCATAGTATGTACTATAATCATATTAAACATATAAGGTTAATACCTACTGATGTTTTTAGTATATTTTTATATAATAACAATAAGCACAAGTTTTTGAACTCAGGTTTCCAGTTTTGACCATTTGAGCCCTTGTGAAATTACCAAAATACCCCTAAGGGACATAGTTTGGTTTTAAATGATAAGTTTCACATACGGGTCATAACCAACTGTTATAACATATTAAATTAAGTGTATTTGCTGTATAAATCAGACCTGTAACTTAGATTACAAATTTAACTCTTTTATAATCTTTTAAATGACCAAAATGCCCTTATGAGGCGTAAATTGAGTTTAACTTCGTATGGGGCATAATAAGAGTTATCTTACTGATAGTATAACATATTTAAGGCATATTATCTCAGGAAACTTGCATATGACTCTTATGGTTACCCGTAACGCTCTTTTAGCGTTCGGTTCGGTTTATGTAACTAGTTTGCATAAATTGACCGAAACGGGTCAAACATTACCAATTTTTGTCTCAAAATCCAGAATGTATTTAGCATGCCCATATTATACAAGTATTCAAACTTGTCGGGTCTAAATCACGTTCTATCCGGTCTTCGCTTAATCGTGCGTTTGAACTGTATCGTCCTTAAAAACTAACCGGTCTAAGCTTAGGCTTAAATAAAGATCCGGTAGGAATCTAATAGGTTATTATAAACCTTTGTTCCAGAATAGAAGAACCAGTAAAAGCTACCTTCACTTGCTAGTTGTGATTTATACTTACCACGGTAAATACTTTTAACTTATTTTCCCTATACGGGCTTGGGTTACGGTATATAGAATACTGCTTGATCGAGCATCAAATCTTACATCCATGGGTGGTTAATTGAATAATTTGATCGGCTCGTTTAAACAGTCTTGTTTACTTTAAGCCTTTGGGGGATTAATGACCATGTCCCGGATATCCTTGGCATCATCTTACGAGATGGCCACGACCAGAGCACGAGGTGTAGGCGTACACCTGTCAGTGTATAACTCATTATTGTGGTGTGTCTATTGATCTTTAACCCGGACAAGATCCGGGCTACTGAACGCACAAGTAACATGTAATTCGTTCACAAGATTATAATAAATAATTATCCCAAGTTATAAAAAATGTTTTGTGCCTTGAGCATTCAAATCAATTTTCAACCTTTTCAAAATGAGTCAGTTAAATTGTATTTACCAGTGTAAACTGACGTATTTTCCCAAAAGGTTAAGTGCAGGTACTACACGTAATAGGCTGGTTGTCTTCTAGAGCGTCCACAATAAGTCTCGCAAGCTTGGATGACAATAAATCTGTTGAACAATATCTTGTTTTTATTTTGATCCGCCTGTGGATCCGTTTCAACTATTAGTGATATTTGATATTACACTCTATTAAAGTTGAAATGAATCTATCTTTGCTTCCGCTGTGCATTTATGTATTGTGTTGTTTGTCTATGATGATGCCAACTACGTCACTATACTCCCCACCGGGCCCACCGGTGACACGTGGAAATTAGGGGTGTGACATTGCCGGAGTTCCCAGGTTGGTAAGCGTGGAACATGAATTGGCACATTTATTATAACAAGATGATGACTAAAACCCCATGTTTGTGAATCGACACACAAAACTAATTTTCCGGAAAAACCATATTGATTAAAACAAACTTAAGTGTTTTGAAATCATAATGGGAAAATAGTTTGTTGTCAGGGGGAGTTCTGATTGTTTAAGTCAAGTGGATGGCGAATTGAAGCGATTTGATATCAGTTTGTCACTTTCCTTGTACAGTTTGTTTCAAATTTTCCCAGAAAATCAAAACTGAAACATATTTTGTTTTTAGGGGGAGAAAAATTAAAAAAAAAATTAGAAAATTTGAAAATGTCAAAAACATTGAAAATTTAAAATCGAGTTTTTGTTGCATAAAAGAGGAAATGATAGTACATCAGTGGTCTATCACAACACGCTAAAGATATGTAATGTTTAAAAGTGATAAACAATCTTACTACGGATGTGTAGGTAGATTTTTGCACATTTAGTAAATTGAAATGAGATATAAACCTAAATTCAAACTTGCTTAATTCGTGGGTAACTATTCTTGGATATATGGGTAACCCCCGAAATCTTGTTTGAAAGATCCCTCTTTCTGAGATACTAGGTCTTTATACTCTGTGATATCTGGGGTATTATTCCGGGACTTCTGCTGTATGGAAATACTGACCTAGTCCCCGAATAATACTTTCTGCAAAATGCTTTTAAATATACGCGCAGCCCTCAGCAAGTTGATAAAACAATAAAATTGATAATCACTGCTGTTGTAACAAAAGATCCTCTAAAGGGGACCCACCAAAAGTCGAAGCCGTCATCTCTCTACGTATACGGAAGTATCGACCTGAGCTCTCACGGCCCTCGCAATTTACCCCTTAACAGATATCATCTGTGGTATACTCACCTGTAAGACTGAACATTGGGATCTGGATACGGGAGTATATTCAAGTGGAGTGATACACATTTAAGTTCAAGTTTCTAAAACATTAATATCGTATCTCGAATCAATTGAAATTTGTGTGAAAATTTAAAGTGGACCAATATACTGACAATCTAGGTAAATTGTTTAAAACTTGAAATGTTTAAAAGCTTAACGGTGTTGGTGATATGTCTCAAAAACTGATATGGTCCTCTTGCACAAACTCACAAAAATATGTTTGTACATATTTCACTTCTGCATTTAATTTCTATCTTTGCATTTATGTTTCTTATTTTGAAAAATCCAAAAAGATTTTCGACAACTGATGTTGAAAAGCTGACATTCAAAAATCTCAAAGGCTAAACATGATGAACAGACAGGTTGATTAAATGATTTGAAATGTTAAAGATGATACATTAATTTGAATCAGAATTTGGAATGTTTCAAATTTTTGATCAATTTTAAATGTAAATGAGTCTCAAATGTTTAGTTGATTCATTAAGTTAAATCACAACTTTATTGGTTTGTAATAGAGAGTTTGAGATGTGCAGGCTTCTGATTTTATTGCTACGGAAAGCCAGGCGTCGATCCCAAAAGCACGGAAGCTTGACGAAAGGGGGAGCCTGAAGAAAGAGAGCAACGGAAGCTGAAGACAGATCCACCGGGATCCTGTTCGAGCAAGAGAGAGTCTTTGTTTGCTGAAGACATTAAATCTTAAAGAAGACTCAAGAGAGAGAGAAAGACAAGTCACTACAAGTTTCACTACGGATTGACTGCGGCAATATCCAAGGGGGAGATTGTTAGTGCATAAATGTCTATCGCCTCCGTCAATTCAAACCGTAGCTGAAACTGTAGAAATCTAGCTTGTATTGTAACAATTAGATAGTTTTAGCAAGATGGCATTTTGGTAATTAATGAGAAATCTCATTAATTCCAAGGGCTATAAATAGGAGAGTTATCACATAAGTTAGAAGACTTTTGCTCCATTTGTGATTTTGGTGATTCAAGTCTAGAGAGAGAAAGCTCTCTACACGTGATTTTTGTACCGTACTCGTCATATCTTGCAATAAAATCACGGTTCTAGTACGTTATTGTGTGTTCGGTCACGCACGTTCGCGGATTCCGCACGTCGAACGTTCGTTACGCAATCGAACGGCGTCAAAACCGGTCCTACACCATTGACAACCTCGTTGTCAGCCCTCGCCTCGTTTGCATTCAGGTTGTACGCTCGTCCACGAGCGGGATTCACATTCGCGTTGGTATTCGGGTTGACATTTGCATTTACTAACCTCGGGCAGTTGCTGCGAAAATGACCAAACTCTCCACAATTGAAGCATGAACCAGGTGGGAATCTCACAGCATTCCCCTGAACCTGTGCTGAAGCCTGAGCAGCTTGATTCTGACCCAGACGACAAATGTTGGCCAGATGCCCAAGTTTACCACATGTAGTACACTGCTTACAAGCTTGTTGTGCAACATGATGACCGTTGCAGCGAGCACAGTGAGGTGTTGTACCAGCATACACTTTCTTCGCAGGCGGTTGAGTCGGTGGGTTCTGAGCAGTAACAATAATGTTTTGGGAAGCCTTGCGCTTCCTTGACTTCTTTGAAGACTCACCCTTCTTCTTACCCTTACCCTTTTCCTTGTCTTTTGCAGAATCAGCAGACTTCTTCTGGTCACCCTTGCAGGTAAGTTTACCCTTCCTGACTTGGGACTCAGTCAGGGTAGCAGACAACTCGGTCTCTTGACGGACAGTAGTAGGATTACTACCAGTCACAATGTCTTGCACAGAATCGGGTAAACCATCGATATACCTCTTTATCGCCTTTTCTAACAGGGTAACCATAGTAGGACACAACAAACTCAGCTCCTCATAATGATCCGTATACGCACGGTGTTCTCCCCCATCTTGTTTCAGATCATCAAATTCTCGTTCCAACGCTCGAATCTCCTGACGGGGACAAAACTCTTTCATCATGAGAGCTCGAAGCTCTTCCCATGTTTGTGCCAATGCCACTTCGGCACCCCTATCACACATTACTCCGTTCCACCACGTAAGAGCATGCTTCTCGAACACACTTGATGCAAACTCAACCTTACGCTCATTCGGACACTGCACATGTCTGAATGTGCTCTCGATACTCTCAAACCATTGCAGGAGTGCAGTTGCTCCTTGAGATCCAGAAAACTTCAACGGCTTAGCAGAATTGAAATTCTTGAAATTACACTGAACATTATTGTTATTATTGTTGTTTTATAATTGATGGATCTCGGTTACTACGCAAGGAAGTACTGCAGCCATTTGCTGAGCGACAAGGGCTGCGACTTCTTCAGCAGTTAAAGGTTGTGCATCACGTCGAGGAGGCATTGTCTAAAAAGGAACAAGGAAACATGAGAAACGAGTGAGGTTGACAATTTGGGGAAAAACAAAAGAGGTATTGAAAACATCGACAAAACACAAGGAAGGCGATCATTTGTTCGTTACCTCGAACAAACAAATGACACGCAGTGACTAATCAAAGTAAATGGGCCAAATAATGTATCGTGAAGACCTGCTCGCCTATAAGTGAACACTCACCCCAAGAGTTCCCAGGTAAGAGTGACTGGTCCGATACTGCGGATTTGTACGAACACTCTAGCCTTAGACAGAAAACTCAAGGTACAGGCATTCACTCTTCCAGTTTGCACGTGTTCACATTATTCAGATCCAAACTTTGACGAGATTTTGAAAATTCAGAGGGCACAAAGCCAAAAATGAATCAAACTGGAAGGGTTCAAAACCTAGTAATCAATCATCCTAGAACAAATGATTGGTTCTCGAAGCGGATTCGAAATTTGTGTTCTTATTGTGGTTATCACCTAAGGATAGGTGACAGTTTTGTTTAAAAAAAATCTAAATGCAAGCGAACTCGCGTTGGGGTCCTAGAAAGTTATAGTCTAGGTCAAAGCATTACTAATAACCTAATTCCCTATAACCATTGGCTCTGATACCAACTCTTCTGTCACACACTGACCGTGTTAAAACAACAAAACCGCGGCAGAAACGTCGGGGAGTGTTGTAACAGAATTATTGTTTCATAACCATGGATACAAAAAGTTTCGTTTTATTGATTTCATAAAGTAATTTACATTGTCTTAACACAAAACAAACAAGTTACATATTGACTATCATTGTTATAATGTCACTAAGGCCTCGTCCAGATCCTATGTGACTCATGCATCCTAGCAATCAACATCAAGCAACATCACCTGAAACATATGTAAAAACAAAGTCAGTAAAGAAATGCTGGCGAGCACATAGGTTTTATGAGAGTGTCGGATTCATGGCTAGTTTACATGTTGCAACACTTATTTAAAAACCTTGTTTTGAAAAGTATAGTATTGCGACATAATTAACCAACTCAAATCAAGTTGGTTATGGTTTGCAAAATCTCGTAGCCATGATTCTTAACCCCAAAACATTTGTTTAATTAAATCGAATTGTAAAACATCTCGTAAAAACTCGTTAATAAAACTCGTATGGTTTATATCATTTCGAAAACCTCGTGTGTGACATCGTTTCAAAATCGTTTATCCAAATGAACTAAATAATTCCACGGAATGTAATATGATAAAAGCACTTATATATAATGTAGGATCGAGATTCGACCTAAACGAGTCGTTCAGAAGAGATCTAGATCAATACGAGAGGCGGAATCAAACGTATTGATGGTGAATCAGCTTGATATACACTAGAAATCACTTTAACTGTCTTGTATATTGATTTGAAATCTTTACATACCACTTGACACTTCGGCAGCACCTCTGCTCCGGAATCAGCAACGTTATAAATGAAATGACAAGAACACCTATATATAGAGATATCAGTTCGCACGAAACAGCTTAGGCCAGTTCGCACGAACTGGTCTAGTCCAGTTTGCACAAACTGCCAGTTCGGACGAACTGGTTTTGTAACACCTCGGAAAATCACGTCCAATGATGTATGGACATGTGTAATAAAACCCCAATGAAGTCAAACATTGAATTTAAGGGACTAATTTTTCGAAAAATCGAAAACTTTGATTATGAAAGGACTGGAAGTGTAACATACCTAAAATAAGTTTCTAAATAACCTCTCACGATGATTATATTCACAAATGAGCCACTTGTCAATCGAGTGTAGCCGTTTGCGTAATTAATTGAAAGTTTGCGCAATGAAGGGTTAAAAGCATCAACATGTTAATTCTTACCTCTGAGTGACCTTTTAACAAACCGGGAGCTTCAAGGTATTTTATTATACTCTCGGGAATGCCAATTATTGGCCGTCTAAGGTTTTTATGCTGATGAGTAAAGTTACACGCAACTTTACAAGTTAGAGGGGCTAAAAGTGTCAATATGTTTAATTATACCTCTGAATGACCTTTTAGCGAACCCGAAGCATCGTGATGTTTAATAATACCTTCAAGAATGCCTAATATAGGATTAGATGAGGCTTCAATGCTATTAGATGATGAGATGCGCAAGTTTGCGCAATAGAGGGACCTAAAGCGTCAACTTTTGAATCTACGCCTTTCGGTGACCATGTAAGCAAACGGGAGCGTAGTAATATTTAAGTATATGCTTGGGAATGATCAATATGGGCCAAGGAAGGCTTAGATATCATTAAACGGCATTTCACACTACTTTGCGCAATTAAAGGACTATTTGCGTCAAACTGCAAAAGTAGGTCAATTCGTTTGGTAACGGACCATCCGGAATATGTGCATGAGTTTACATACCCTATTTATTCTTTATATAGCTTAGATATAGGCTTAGAGGTGTTTGGTGTGCAAAAATAAACTTTTACGTCATACAGGGACTAAAAGTGTCAAAAAGTGCACAAGTTTGCACTTTTGCGCATATCTCGCGTTCTGAATATCCTCGGACACCCTAAAATTTATGCAAGCACTAAAATATTTTATTTTAGTGTTTGGATTGATAAAATTTCATTCGTCGCGTCATTTGGACCGTTTTTCACGTCCGATCGTGTTTTGTCATAAATAGACGAACAACGTGACCGTACGGCCAAACGAACCGACACCCGATATGTTTTTGAGCATGTTTCATGTTCCCTATGTTTAGGTATATTAGTAGAGCCTTGAAATGAGGTTAACGGGCCTTAGATGTGTCAGAAACCCTTTTATATGCAAACATGGACCAAATCTGCCAATTTTGAAAGTTGGTTTGCTGATCTGCAGCCTAGGCGGGGCACGTAAGGTCACACAGACCCTTACACGGGCCGTGTGACAAGCACAGCTGCAGAAAACCAGTTTTGTTTCTGGTTTTGTTGATTTCTGGTTTTTCCCACTCACATTTCTTCAAACTAGGGGCTGCCCATTGTTTGGTAAACCATGGGTAAGAGGTGTATGGCTCAGATTTAATCACGGTTATCGAGGAACGATCCTAACAGTCCTCAAAAACCTATAAATACCCATTCCCCATTTCATTTCTTTTGCACCTTGGTCTAAATGTTCTAAGTTGGGGCCCTTGTGCTTCATACCTGAACATCCAAGATCAATTCCATCTTTGCTTGGACCCTTTGTAAGTGTCCTTTTGTGCTTAGTTTAATTTTACCGGTTATAACCGAAAGTCAAGCGTTTTTGATAAACACTTTGACTTTTAAACGATTGAGCCATTGTTCGCAACGAGCATGGCCATGTGACCGTAATTAGGTAGGTGTTAAACCCTCAAAAGGGCACCTCCTAATTACCACGTTTACTTGGTTTAATTGTCGGGTCAAATAAAAGTCAAACGGGTTAGTTTTAAATAAAATATATAACTATTAATATAAAAGCTATAAAATCAGTTTTCTCACTTTAATAACTCGGTAAATATTAGTTGAACATGCCTAAGCATGATTCAACCCGACAATTCTAAGTATAGGCTCGGTTCGGAACCGAAAGTCGCAAAAGTTGACTTTTGCTTTGACTTTCAGTTCTGACCCGATTTAGCTTAGATTAGATATGCCTTAGGATTCCATTAGAACCATATGATAGGTTAGTATAACCCTCCAAGGTTATACAACTTGGTTCCATAGAAATCCTAGTTCATGCATGTTTCCGTTAAATGCCTAAATGTTGACCGTAATGCCCTTTTGACCCTAAAACGAGAATTTTGAAAATGTGAGAGGACAATAATCTTTCTTACTGAGTTATAAACTTGTCCCTAAAATTTGACATCAGTTTGAGGTCTAGATTAGGAGTTATGCTCAATAGCGTAATTAGAAAGCTTTTTATTAATTTAACGACTTAATTAGCATAAAGCCTATCTAAACCCAATTTTTGAAACCAAACTTTTTACCTACAGATATAAAATAATATTTTGGGATTTTTAAAGATTGTTATTTATTTTTAGGCTGAGCATAACACAGGGTTCTAGGCTTGATTCGGTAATTGCTGGTTTTGCCCTTTTGGCTTATAAATTGAGTTTTACAAAACATTTTGACCCCAAACCTTTTGCTACTGATTTTATATGATAAATAAAATATTCCGAGCCTTCTGGAGTAATAAAAACACCAGCTTTCCTTTGAAAACCCGGAAATGGCTCCAAATCGCCTTTTTAAGCGTTTTTAACGCATAGTATGTATCAAAACTAATTTAAACATATAAGGGTTGATGCCTACTGATATATTCAGTAAATTTTTATATTTTAACAGTAAGGAAAAGTTTTAAATTCAGGTTTCAGTTTTGACCTTTTAAGCCTATGTGAAATTACAAAAATGCCCCTGCGGTACCCATTTGTTGAATCACTACAACTGACCTGGCTCTTTGACTCAGATGCAGACTTAGAATCTACCTCTAATTTGTTTGCTGCGAGCACCTTATCTTCCATCTTCTTTAGATTTTCTGCAGTCATTTCTTTTGTTGTGTCGATTATCCCATCATCGACTTTCTTTGACTTTTGCTTTTCTTCTTCTTCTTCTTCTTCAGCTTGTCTTACCCATTCTCTCTGTCTTTCTTCTTCCTGTTGTGCTATTTGTTCAATGAGGGTCTCAACAATAAGTGTTGATGGTTCAACGAGTATATTTCCCTTTGGGTCCAAATAGCATTGCCTATTAGCATCCCATCTGTTTGCACTTTTAGGCTCTTTCCAGGCTCGATAATGTCTATCCTTCATGGTTTGTGCTAACATCTTTCTATTGACATATTTCTCCTCTTCTGTTTGTGTGTCTTTGAATGGAACGATCTTTGCCATGAAAGCATATCCCACAGCTTCTTCTTCAGGTAACAAATAACTCCAGTCAAAGGCCTCATCATCATGAATCACTACCAAGGCTCTTGACTTTTCTTTAGGATTTTCTTCAATTTGTTTCATTCTCAGCGGTTCTTCTTTGTTGCGATGATAAATGGCCTTTTTATAATAGTCATCATGGAATGGATTGGTTGTAACAACCTGCACGTTCGTGCGTTATTACCGCTCGCTACACTCATTACGCCTAGCACCAGAGATTTGGATCATAATGTAACTACATCGCATACTACGCTATTATAACGCTATTTTCGGATAATACATCAATACAAACATGAAAGCTAAAAATGATTCTACGAGTGCGTGCTACCCCATCGGCTGTCGTGACGATGATGGCAATACGAGTGAGTAGTACCCCGTCGAACATTGTGGCACAACACATCACATCGCACATACTAACAGTCACGATGACGGTGAGTGAGGACCTATTCTACCCTCCTCGATGGCAGTGAGGTATCGCAAGTAACGCATATTCGAAATGAAACCCGATTATCGCAACGCAACTTGGGAATGTAAATACGTATATACGACCTTTTGTGTTTAATTATAATAAATATATATGAAAATGTGTAACCAAACTATCACAACGCTTAACGGTCGAAACAAAACGCCAGAACACAACTCGCCGGATGCCACCGATCGACTGACCGCTCGATCGGATGGCCGTCCGATCGGACTACCGCCCGATCGGATTACCACCCGATCGGACAGCTGTCCGATCCGATTCACTGCACCGCCTCTTCCACCCTCTTCACCTATAAACAGCCCTTATCACATCACCTGAACAGTGATGTGACAGCTCCGACTCGACCAGCATGCTTTGGGGCTATTTTCTCTCGATTCCTCGCAATTCTTGTAAGTTTCTACCTCAAATCTTCTACTTCTATGATCTACACGCACTTCTTCATCATTTTCACCTTTGAATCTTAACTTTTAACTGTGAAATAAGTGAGTTTGAGTTGTTCTAGGATGGTGTCATCATGAAGTTCTTATGAACTCAAATCTTGGCCTCATTCCACCAAGGACAACTCAGATCTGAAGGATTTCCACAAGATTCAACAACATTTTTTGCATAGATCTACACGTAATCATGGATAAAAGGATTGAAAGATGGTTTTCCAACTTTCTCCCAACTCTTTTACACTCAATGTACTAAAAACCGATAGAATCGGAGCACGTTCTGATCTTTTACTCCTTCTTAGTGAAGTGTTGGTCCAAGATCTGATTTCTATCTAAGAGACTACTGATTTCGGGTTAAACACGAATCACCATCTCGAACAATTGGCCGGCCGGACTAGGGTTCCTGTCCGATCGAACCACTTGGGAATATATGGGGTTTCTATTGTTTGACACGTCGCCATACCGTCTCGATAAAATTATAAACTATCAAAACAACCAAGTGACAAGACGATCAGGCCACCAGGACGGATTGCCGTCCAATCAGACTGCCATCCGATCGGGCTGCCACCTTGGTCCCACACTCAACTTTATTTACAACTTCCGAAGTCTGGGAACATCGAATGGACTGTCGTCCGATCGGACTGCCATCCGATCGGATTACCACCCGACCATGTGGTGTTTGGACTTCAACACTTAAACAATTTTCAATATAACAGTTCTAAACGGACTGCCACCCGATCGGACTACATTCTGATCGAGTGACAAACTACTGTGAACTTGTTCTCACTGAAGTGTACTACGAATCGGATCGCCGTTCGATCGACCGACCTAAAGGGTAGAGATACTTCTCTTTTTACAAATACTACAACGAAAACTTCAAAAGACAAGCCATCATACACAAACACATCAGATGACAACCCAATCAAGTGGTCACCCGATCAGATAACCACCCGAACGGATTGTCCTCCGATCGACCGGCTATCCGATCGGATTGCCATCCGATCGGATTACCGTCCTACTCTTTGACACGCTTACTGATTTACGCACCGTTCATCGCTTACGCTATCAATATGTAATCAGGCTATTCTCAGACGTGCTCCCTTCAATCCAACCAAGTTGTATCTACTTGCTGAACACCTACTGTGAGTATACTTGAACCCTTTTTGCTTTTGCACTTTTGGGTTTAACATACATTGCTATCAAATCAAATTACATCAAATTCTTAAACTACTTATCACTTGCGAATGACTTACGTGCATAGTTTCACGTGATGCTAGTTACATATGTGCTAGGACTTATACTCGCGACGTCCCACCATGACTAGTATAGTACTATTGCACCAGACGGGGTCTAGTTTAGCAATCGCAATCGAAGCTCGAGGACTTAGCTGGTAGTATCAGTTTTGTGAGTATATATGTCGTGTATTACGTTTATATATGTGGAAATTCGCAACTTTTTACCTATTACACTATTACATATCAAACCTGTATGCTCGCCAATACTTTTGTATTGACATTATTTTAACGTATGTTGCAGGTTAGATCGCAGGCTATTTCAAATCAAGCTAGGAAGTCTAGAAACTCAACTAAAATCTAGGTTGTCGGATTTGTATTATTCGAGAGAATATGAAATCTGTGGCAACTTATGTGATTGTATTTGTCTATTAGTATGGGATAATGAACGCATAAAATATTGTCGCAAATTAGTTGTTATGGATTCTCCTAAGCAATCTGATTCGCCTAGTGCCGCGCCCTGATGAATCCGCCATCGGTTGGGGTGTGACAGATTGGTATCAGAGCCATAACTATAGGGAATTAGGCCAGACTTGACCTAGTCCGGGTCAACGTCGTAGAAACGACCTAGTCTATAGTCTAAGTACCAACAGGCTGACTCGTGCGAACCTAGTAGGAATTGCACGGGCCTACTTGATACACTCGTTTGAATTCGCTAAAAGCTACTACTTCGCGTGAACACCGCATACTACAATTTCACGCAAGAGCCTTTCCTAAGGCTGGAATATTACTTAGCCTTTCCTAAGGCCAACAAAATACACACGTTTTCAAAAATACTCGCATAACACAACCGAGTGATCCAGTCGAGATCAGGCGTGAAAACCAGGAACTCTCGATAAGATCGCTCACCCAACGTACTTTTCTACCACGGGAACTTTCCGTTGAGCTAGGAGTGACATCCATAACACAACGGAAGTCTCCATTTCAAAATCTAGTGGAACTCCCGAATTTATTCGAAGAGGATAACCACAGCTAGGAGCAAAGTTATTAAGTCAGGGGTGAAACCCGTATCTTAATAGACCGCTCCACTCTCTACAAAATGATTTCCAAAAGCTCTCACCATGGACTCGGCTATAACGATGGCTCGAGCCACGCAATGACTAGGAGGACGAATGCCATGAGCTGCATCCCAGTGGAAGCATAAGTCTTCTAGGGCAACGCGCGTGCACGAACTTGTTATGTATAGTTGGGTTACCTTGGGCAGTCGACGCCTAAACACCCGAGGCACTCTATCTATTTTTCTAGCATATGACCTGTCGATTTTACGCTTTACCAAACTTATTTACGCTTATGTGGCTACGATTTAAAACTTTACGCTTTAACGATTTCTCGATTTATCAATTTTCGTGTCATGCTTTATAAACGCACAACTTGCACAACCATCGCAATCTAAAACGAAAACCGAATGTTCGCAACAAAGCTAATGTCTAATTACTCGCTCTCTCTCTCTGCATCGCGTCTCGCGCTATCTATACAAGCATAAATGTGTGGTTTATATGAACCTATATATACATATATAAACAAATCAATTATGTGAGAACTCAGGAATTTTGTGTCTCCTATGTGGCTCCTATGTGAAATCTACTATATTACTCTCAACAAGTTTTGATCACGCTCAATCGCATCGCAAAACTCAAAATCATTATGATCGAATATCACTCTGAGTCTCTCTCTGTCTAGATGCCTTCCAACAGCTCTACTTCGAGAATGTCAGCCATGAGACGAGCCAAACGAAGGGACAAAAAGAGGATTGCTTAACTTGTGGTCAGGGAAGTGGCCAAAGTTATTCCTCAGATTGTCACTCAAGTGCACTCTCTTAGCAACTCTCGAACTTCGGAAGACGTTAAGACAGAAGCGCCGCAATCTACTTTTCTCTACAAACACTTCAAAGCCTGTGATCCAATGGCCTTCACAGGTGAAGGAGGTGTTTCTCAGCTACTTCAGTGGTTCGACTCTGTCGAGGTGACCCTTCGTCAGAGTGGGTGCCCTGAACATTTTCAAACCACTTGCGCTACTGGAGTATTTCAATCGCGAGCACTTGACTGGTGGACCGCCAAATGTACAAACGTGGGATCTCCGCAGCTTACGCTCTCTCTTGGGATGAGTTGACAGAGCTCATGAAGGAAGGGTACTACCCTCCCCACAAAGTCCAGAAACTAGAAGACGAATTTTGGGAAATCAAGCAAGTCGAAGGTAACAATGCTGGCTACACCGCAAGGTTTAAGCAGCTTAGCGTGATCTGCCCGAGTCAAGTCAACACTTCAGAAAAAGCCATCACGAAGTACATTCGCGGCTTGCCTGAATGTGTGGGCGATTTTGTCGAAGCTGCAAGACCCGCTATCATCGAAGAAACCTACCGCTTAGCCACAGAAATCCACGATAAACGAGTCTTGGATGGATTCTTCTCCAAGAACCCTGTCAAACAAGCTCATCAAGCAATCATCATCGATTCATCCGACGATTCTTCCGATGATTCTTCCGATGATTCTACCAACGATTCTTCAAGTGGGTCCTCGGACGAATCCTCTGATAACAACGCATCGCCCCAGGAAGCTCAGCCCAGCCGTAAATGAATGATCTCGAGTTCAGACTCTTCAATAAGCGAACTGTCGCAGCCAGAACCTCTCCAAGTAGTTCCAGTTCACTCGAAGCGCACCTACAACGGAACTCATCCCCTGTGTCTCATGTGTACGTATCATCACCCGCCAGGAGCTAACTGTCGCTTTTGCGCAAATTGCAACTGGTATGGTCATCTTACCCAGCACTGCCGCACCACACCACAAACTTGAATACAACAACCGCAGCTCCAGACGTCAAGCAGGCATAATGTTGTAATGATACGATTTTCGACGTTAAATCTCTTGTATTAGGCTATTTCTATTATTCGATGTTGACGCTATGCACAACGCTAATTCCCGCTCTCGCTATCTCTCATGTTTCGCACTTAGACTAAATTCACACACTATATAACGATATAATGTGTTTTACCCTTATTACACTCTTAGAATGAGGTGCGATAAATGTGCAAGGAACGACTAATCACGAGTGCACACGGGATTATTTTGGTCAGTGCACGGATATCGTAGTGAATTCTAATGGTGCCATAACGTTAAAAGCATGGTCAAGCGTGGTGGATACGCCGCTAGTACTTCCTATATATAAGCGTCTTGACCATGTCGACAAAGGATGACATATATTCACGGGATGTAAGTAGTAGGGGTCAAGCAAGGTGTGCTTTATCATATTACCGAAGTTTCATGAAGAAAGTGCCACGTGGAGTTGAACGTTATTTAGACCTATATTATTGTGATTATTTTCGACACACCAAACTAATTCGCAAGGCATAACAATTAAATCGCATCACTGCGAGACTTTTCATAAGTCTACAAACGCAACGCAATCGCCTCATCCATCGACTTTGGTAAGTCTACCCCTGCAGGGCAATTGCAGCGACGCAAGACTAGTCGTAAGTCCATATTGCAACTCAACCGTAGTTTTGCTGAAATCTATCGCCCATCGTACTTGCAACTCTTGGACGCTTCAATACTTATGCACCTCATCGCTTCGCTACTCGCATCACTCGTCGCTTCAAACGCTCCATCGCTATCTGTGTTATGATTGGCATGCATGACATTAATTCGCAAGACGGATCTAATAAGGTGGGAACAAGGTGGATACGCCGCTGGTACTTCCTATATATAAGTGTTTCAGCCATATTAGTAAGCTTTCGCGGAAAGATGCCATGTGGGGCTTAATGTTGGTTAAATTTGTGGAACTGTGAAGACCAATCAAATCGCATTACTCGTGTATCGCTTATCGCGTATCGCTTACCACATAACACGAATTGCTTGACTCTTACTCATCGCTTATCCCGTATTGTGTGTTTCGCTAAATCGCTTATTATGTGCATCGAGCTATCACATATCGTGGGTATCGCTCTATCGTTTGTGTATCGCTATATCGCTTATGTATTGCTCCATCGCTCGTCGTGTATCGCTTAATCGCTATCGCTATCGCCTACCGTTATCTGTGTTATCTGTGTGAAGTTAGCACACATGACCTCGCTTCACGAGACGAAACTCATATGGTTGAAGCATGGTGGATGCGCCGCTGGTACTTCCTATATATAAGTGTTTTAGCCATATCAGCAGGCTTTCGTGGAAAAAGGCCATGTGGGGTTTAATGTTAGTTAAATTATGTGGTATTGATCAATCCAATCGAGTCGCATTTATCGCGCATATCACCATCTCTTACAACGCATCGACTGTCGCTTATCACTCGACGATTGTCGCTATCGCTCGTCGCTTACCGCTATTCACTTATCGCTTATCGCACATGCTCGTGTCGTTAAACTGAGTTCGAAAATGACTTCATCACTCAGTTCGCCTTTCAAGACTTGATTCAACCCTTTCTTGTTTGGATCGAGTCATCGCAAATCTGTCTGCACTATGTTGACACGTATGACAGTGCCTCACGAGACGGAAGCCATATGGTTAAAACATGGTGGATACGCCGCTGGTACTTCCTATATATAAGCATTTTAACCATATTACAGAACTTTCATGGGAAAGTGCCATGCGGGGCCGACCTTAAAATTAAATTTTTGGTATTATTAAAAAGCTTTGTTTACCCAAAGTTTAAACCAACCCTTTCTTACAAACTTTTGTCTAAAATCTGATCAAAACCTTTATACAAAACGAGATTGTCTTGGAATGATGGAGTGACAATTGACTCAAGTTAATGTCGCGTGACGAGAAGATTTTGTGAAACAAGTTTTAAACACACTAAAATCTTTTAGTAACCTAATAAAATCCCATTCATAGCGCTGGTGTAAATATCGAAACAGTTTAACGCCGCACTGTGGGAAGATTTTTCATAAACAAGTTCTTCAAACCTTTTCAAATTAATAAACTTTTCGAGAAATCAAAACACTTTTGGATCTCTTTTTGTGTGTTGTTATCTTGTTATACAAATCGCCTTACTCGCTGCCAACGCAAGTCATCACAACACTCTCGCTCGTCGAAGTTCAATCGTTCACTCACTTATTTTGACGCTTTCAATCACTACTCTTATTCGCATCAACTTTCGCAACCCTTCTTGTGGATTAATTTCGGGACGAAATTTCCTAAAGTAGGGGAGACTGTAACAACCCGCACGTTCGTGCGTTGTTACAACTAACTACACTCTTACGCCTAGCACCAGAGATTTGGATCATAATGAAACTACATCGCATACTACGCTATTATAACGCTATGTTCGCATAATACATCAACACAAACATTAAAGCTAACAATGATTCTACGAGTGCGTACTACCCCATCGGCTATCGTGACGATGATGGCAATACGAGTGAGTAGTACCCCGTCGAACATTGTGGCACAACACATCACATCGCACATACTAACACTCATGATGACGTTGAGTGAGGACCTATTCTACCCTCCTTGATGGCCGTGAGGTATGACAAGTAACGCATATTCGAAATGAAACCCGATTATCACAACACAACTTGGGAATGTAAATACGTCTATACGACCTTTTGTGTTTAATTATAATAAATACATATGAAAATGTGTAACCAAACTATCACAACGCTTAACGGTCGAAACGAAACGCCATAACGCAACTCGCTGGATGCCACCGATCGACTGACCGCTCGATCGGATGGCCGTCCGATCGGACTACCGCCCGATCGGATTACCACCCGATCGAGGTGTCACTCGATCGGACAGCTGTCCGATCCGATTCACTGCATCGCCTCTTCCACCCTCTTCACCTATAAACAGCCCTAGTCACATCACTTGAACAGTGATGTGACAGCTCCCACTCGACCAGCATGCTTTGGGGCTATTTTCTCTCGATTCCTCGCAATTCTTGTAAGTTTCTACCTCAAATCTTCTACTTCTATGATCTACACGCACTTCTTCATCATTTTCACCTTTGAATCTTAACTTTTAACCGTGAAATAAGTGAATTTGAGTTGTTCTAGGATGGTGTCA
Organism: Helianthus annuus; assembly: GCF_002127325.2. NCBI lineage: Eukaryota > Viridiplantae > Streptophyta > Magnoliopsida > Asterales > Asteraceae > Helianthus > Helianthus annuus. The sequence continues at coordinate 40,200,774 of NC_035440.2, forward strand.
TCATGAAGTTCTTATGAACTCAAATCTTGGCCTCATTCCACCAAGGACAACTCAGATCTGGTGGATTTCCACAAGATTCAACAACATTTTTGCATAGATCTACACATAATCATGGATAAAAGGATTGAAAGAAGGTTTTCCAACTTTGTCCCAACTCTTTTACACTCAATGCACTAAAAACCGATAGAATCAGAGCACGTTTTGATCTTCTACTCCTTCTTAGTGAAGTGTTGGTCCAAGATCTGATTTCTATCTAATAGACTACTGATTTCGGGTTAAACACGAATCACATCTCGAACAATTGGCCGGCCGGACTAGGGTGGTTCCTGTCCGATCGAACCACTTGGGAATAGATGGGGTTTCTATTGCTTGACACGTCGTCATACCGCCTCGATAAAATTATAAACTATCAAAACAACCAAGTGACAAGACGATCAGGCCACCAGGACGGATTGCCGTCCGATCGGACTGCCGTCCGATCGGGTTGCCGTCCGATCGGGTTGCCACCTTGGTCCCACACTCAAATTTATTTACAACTTCCAAAGTCTGGGAACATCAAACGGACTGTCGTCCGATCCGACTGCCATCCGATCAGATTACCACCCGACCATGTGGTGTTTGGACGTCAACACTTAAACAATTTTCAACATAACAGTTCTAAACGGTCTGCCACCCGATCGGACTACATTCTGATCGACTGACAAATTGCTGTGAACTTGTTCTCACTGAAGTATACTCCGAATCGGATCGCCGTCCGATCGAACTGCCGTTCGATCGACCGACCTAAAGGGTAGAGATACTTCTCTGTTTACAAATGCTATAATGAAAACTTCAAAAGACAAGCCATCATACATAAACACAACAGATGACAACCCAGTCAAGTGGTCACTCGATCAGATGACCACCCAAACGGATTGTCCTCCGATCGACCGACTATCCGATCGAATTGCCATCCGATCGGATTACCGTCCGACTCTTTGACACGCTTACCGATTACGCACCGTTCATCGCTTACGCTATCAATCTGTAATCAGGCTATTCTCAGACGCGCTCCCTTCAATCCAACCAAGTTATGTCTACTTGCTGAACATCTACTATGAGTATACTTGAACCCTTTTTGCTTTTGCACTTTTGGGTGTAACATATGTTGCTATCAAATCGAATTACATCAAATGCTTAAACTACTTATCACTTGCGAATGACTTACGTGCATAGTTACACGTGATGCTAGTTACATATGTGCTAGGACTTATACTCACGATGTCCCACCATGACTAGTATAGTACTATTGCGCCCGACGGGGTCTAGTTTAGCAATCGCAATCGAAGCTCGAGGACTTAGCTGTTAGTATCAGTTTTGTGAGTATATATGTCGTGTATTACGTTTATGTTTGTGGAAATTCGCAACTTTTACCTATTACACTATTACATATCAAACCTGTATGCTCGCCAATACTTTTGTATTGACATTATTTTAACGTATGTTGCAGTTTAGATCGCTGTCTATTTCAAATCAAGCTAGGAAGTCTAGAAACTCAACTAAAATCTAGGTTGTCGGATTTGTATTGTTCGAGAGAATACGAAATCTGTGGCAACTTTTGTGACTGTATTTGTTTCCAAATGCCTTACTTGTCTTACGGTTAAGGCAGAACATCAACATCCCTCTGGATTATTGGAGCAACCAGAGGTACAAGTTTGGAAATGGGAAAACATTTCTATGGGTCTCATTACCAAGCTGCCACGAACTAATAGAGGTCATGATGCCATTTAGGTAATCGTTGATCATCTTACAAAGTCAGCACATTTCTTGCCGATCCGTGAGGATCTATCTGCTGACAAGCTTGCTAAAATCTATGTGTATGAGATTATATCCCGACATGGTATTCCTTTGAACATTATATCTGACAGAGATGCTAGATTCTCGTCTCACTTTTGGAGAACTATGCAATCTGCCATGGGAACCCAACTTAATTTGAGCACAGCGTATCATCCTCAAACGGATGGCCAATCTGAGAGAACATTCCAGACACTGGAGGCTATGCTTAGAGCATGTGTAATTGATTGTGGTGGTAATTGGGATTCGCATCTACCATTGATCGAATTCTCCTACAACAATAGTTATCACTCCAACATCAACATGGCTCCTTTCGAGGCTTTATACGATCGAAAATGTCATTCACCGGTCTGCTAGAATAAGATAGGTGAAGCTCAACTTACTGGACCTGAACTCATTCTAGAGACTACAGATAAGGTCAAGAAGACTCGCGATAAACTACAGACAGCTAGAATCTGTCAAAAAGAGTTATGCGGATCGACGACGCAAGCCCTTAGAATTTCAAGTCAGTGATCACATCCTACTCAAGGTATCCCCTTGGAAAGGTGTGATTAGATTTGGAAAGAAAGGAAAACTTGCACCACGCTATGTTGGAGCGTTTAAGATCGTTGAAAGAATCGGAAAAGTGGCCTACAGACCAGAGCTACCTCTTGAACTTGGAAATGTTCATCCAACTTTCCATGTGTCCAATCTTAAAAAGTGTTTTGCTAATGAGAACCTCCACATACCACTTGATGAAATTCGTGTTGATAACACGATGCACTTCGTTGAGAAACCTGTTGAAATCATGGACCGTGAAGTCAAAAAGCTCAAACGCAAGCACATACCTATTGTCAAAGTTCACTGGGAATCTAAACGGGGCCCATAATTTACTTGGGAACGTGAAGATCAAATGAAAGCGAAATACCCACATCTATTCTCACAAGTTTCCACTAAATAAATTTCGGGACGAAATTTCCTAAAGTAGGGGAGACTGTGACATCTGTGCTTGTGTAATCATTGTACAACTCTAAACAATTCAAATATCAATAAAACAATGTTTTTTGATCCCAATATTTGTTTATTTATGTTTGACATTTTGCACGTTTTGATTTTTGATTGATTTTAAACTCTATATTGCTTTCTGGAAAGTTATACGCAAACTAATGCGTAAACGTAATTAGTTTAACGCAACAAACACACCGGAACAATGACATAAGCTTAACGTACCTTAAATAACCTTTACATAACTTAGAAATAAGTTTTAAAGGGTTTGGTATGGCAAAAACAAGTTTATTCACTCACAGGGACTATTTGCGTCAAACTGCAAAAGTCTGCCATTTCGTATGGCAACGTACATTCTGGAACATGATCATAAGCTAAAGATACCATAAATAACCTTAACATAGCTAAGAAATAAGCTTTGAATGGTTCGGTATGCGAAAATACGCTTATTTGATCAAACAAGGACAAAAAGCGTCAAAAATGGCGTAAGTTTGCATTCACGCGCATATCTTACGTTCTGACCACATCCGGACATCCAAAAAATTTTAGTAGTCACTAAAATATTTTATTTTAGTGATCGGAATGAAAAAATACCATTTGTCGCTTAATTTGCTTCGTTTTCGTGTCCGTTCGAGTTTCGTCGTAATTAACCGAACAACATGACCGTACGACCAAACGAACCGACATCCGTGATTTTTCTGAGCATATTTTGAGTCCCCTATACTTTGACGACCTTGTAGAGCCTTGAAAATGGCCTAACGGGGGTTAAATACGTCAAATATGACTAAATATGCATGCAGGGACTGAATATGTAAAATATCGAACTGTTTCTGATCTGCCACTAGGTCGCGGGCCGCGAATGCCTAGGCATAAGCCTACGCGTGGCGTGACAGACCCCCAGCGATAGAATGTTGTTTTCAGCAAACTGTTTGTAATTCAGTGCCTTTTTAGCAATTTTTCCATGTTTTGGGCAGCAAGTTAACACCTCTCTAAGCATGTTAGTTGTCCCTAACACATGTATGGCCATGATTCATTCCTTGGAGGCTACACAAACACTTGTAATGATACTACAAGTGCTCCACAACTATAAATACACCTCCCTTTCGCTTGTTCATTTGCTCATTTTCATCTTTTGAACTCTAAGTGGAGGATTTCCTTCTTGGGAGCCACCTACCTGAGTTCTCTTAGTCTAATCTTTCAGCCATAGAGCATTGTGAGTGTTCTTTCATGGCTTAGTTCTCATTTTCAGCCATTTAAAGCTGAACAGTTTGACTTTCGGTTTGGACCATCAATTGGTCAAATCAAAGTTCATTGAGCTTTGCAACGTGATTGTGATTACGATGGTTATAATCCTTAGCGATTATACTACTGATTACCATGTTGACTAGGCGTAGTGACAAGTCAAAGTTTCGGTCAAAATGCGTATTTATGCGCATTATGCGATGGAACTATTTTTATGTATCAAAACACTTTGTTTTTTATACTAAGTTAGTTTTCTTAGTTAGTTAAACATGTTTTAACATGTTTATCTCGTCACTACTAGTTTAGTGCTTGTTTAGGGTCGTAAGTTAAGCGGTCTCGACAACCGCTTAGACTTTCAAACCCGACCCGTTTGGTCGATCATTAGGATCAAGCTTACTTAGTGATCCTAGTTGCATAGGGAATAACCTACAGAGGTTATACCTTATGATCACATAGGTTGGTTAGTTATCCATCAAGTCATTTATATGCCCATAGAAAATGACCAAAATGCCCTTTTTGAGCATAAATCCCTATTTTGCATATATGAACAAGTTTTTGACATCTAAACTGATATGGTAACATATTTAAGCATAATTGGGCATGTAAGACTTGACATAGGACATAGATAACCATCCGACCTTAGATCTACGCAAACGGTGCTTTATAGTAGCTTATACTACCGTAACGGGTCGAAACAGGTCAAAAACACTTAGGTAAACTTTCAAATCAGAATGTTAGGTCTATTAAATCGTGCCATATGAGTTCCCATACTGATTTGATTTATAGAACCAGATTATATCCTATCTCCCGATTTAGGATCCGATTATTAACGTAGTTACCTATATTAGGTGTCGTTTGATTCCGTGATCCTTGAAGCTTTATTTGGTCTTAATTCCAAGACTAATAAGCAATCCCAAGTGAGTACATAGTCCCCTCTTTTACCGCTTTCAAATATTTTGGGATGATACACATGTGCATACTTGTTACTTTCATGCTTTCATTGATTTTTATGACATAAACATGCTATGTTCATCTAGTACACATATAGTACATGATTTCAACTATGTTTTGTTATGTATGTTGACTGAGCATGCTAGCACATTAATTTCATATACACTTTTGTTGCATATGTTTACTCAGCATATGGACACATTGTTTTACATTACAATTCTGCTGCATATGTTTACTCAGCATATGGGCACAATTGATTTCATGAACATTTCTACTATGTATGTTAACTTAGCATACTTAGTACATGGTATTCACATGACATGCTTACATTGGTATGGCATTTGGTATGTTTAACGGGACAATAATACATTCATTATTGATCACGCCGCTCGGTAGTATGTAATGGTACCATAGGACTTGACAAATCCCATTCGCGACTTCCTAGGTTTATTTGGAAGTAGGGAATGACAGAATCCGATATACATAATTGATAAACCTTTAACTTGTTAAGGGTTTATCCGACAGTCTCAAGGCTTGAATGTATGCGATAAACATTACTGCATAAATGTTTGTATCCATAAGCATTGTTTTTTTTTTTTTTTTTTTTTTTTTTTTTTTTTTTTTTTGCAAAACATTACTTTTGATTTAAACTTAGGTTTATTCAAAAACATTGTTTTGTAAATTTTACCTATGGGGTCAAGTAAATACTATTTATTCACCATACATGACATTTGTTTTCACATTGACATTATACATACGGTTTGAGTAGATACTTTCTACTTGCCATACATTACATTTGATTATACATGACACGGTTTACACATGACATTGGACATGGTTTACACATAAACATTTTGAAATTGGTTTAAACAAGACATTTTGGTTGGTTATTGATAATAACGAGGCTATGTGTAATGTGATAGAAGCATGGTGGATACGCCGCTGGTACTTCCTATATATAAGTGTGATGTGCATAAAATGCAACATATAAATTACATCAATTGTGGCTTAAAACTAATCCTTTTTGGTACTAATGTTGGAAAAAGTGTGCTTTTGTCTTCCTTTTATATTTTCAGGATTAAATGAGCTCAAAATAACAAAAGAAGCAAAAAGACGGCAAAATCTAACATAAATACGAGAAAAGGAACAACAGCGATATGCCCGACCCCCCGACAGCATCTTCCCAAGCAAAACTAAGAAGATAGAAGACTGAACACGCCCCGTGCTTAGCGAGCACGGGGCCGTGCCCAAGAAGCAGCAGAAAAGACAAACCTATAGAAGCTTCTACTGCCCACCACGTGGCCGTGCCCAGCGGACACGGGGGCGTGGTCAACTTCCTGCAGGCGCATTTATTGTAATTGCGAATTACAATTAGTGAAGAAAGAGAGTGTCAGATGGACACGGGGCCGTGCCCGAGCTTCTGTTCAGCCTATAAATAGGAGTCTTTGGAGCTCTTGCAACTCATCCCTTGGCACACCACCTCTCTCACACTTCACCCACCACCCACCACCACCATAACACCATCATCCATTGTCCATCATAGAGTGTGTGAGTCGTCTCGGGATCCAAGATTGATCGTAAGAGTTCTTGACAATCAAAGGCCATGTTTGCCTAAGTCTCTTACATCACTTGGTGAAGACAAGTGTTTAGTGTAATACTTTTTATTTTTAATCTTTTGCACTTTTTAATTGGTTTTGTATTAATGACTTTAATTACTAGTTTCTTATGTTGAAGGTGATTCTTCCTTATCATTTGTCTGTGGTGTCTTGGCATTATTTTACTGTCTATATAAAATAAAAGATTTTCACCATTCATATCTCCACGGTCTATGTGGAGGTATGTTGGCTACCTGGTCGGGGGTTAAGGGAATGGTTTAGTAAGAGTCTTGCCATTGTTCAGTGTATAGATCCTGCAAAGGACCTAGGTCAAATTTAGTAGGACCTCCTTCAATACCCAAAGGTATTGGATGGCGGGGGTCCAAACTCTTTGATCCCATCATAAGTTAAACTACTATTAAAACTTTAACCCGGCTACTTAGGACTGTATCCCTGCTGACTCAGACTACTTAGCTGAGGGTAACGTCACCTTCAAAAGAGTGGCCTACCACATTATGCATTAATAACTTAATTAATTATCTTTCAATAATCCGACCCTTTAGGATTGTATCCTTGCTGACTCAAACTACTGGGTTGAGGGTAACGTCGCCTTCAAAAGAGGGGCCTACTACAATAACTAAGATAATCTCTTAAACAAGTGCAAAAGTGGGAAAATAATCAAAGGTTATGTTTTGGTCAAAAATCACACAAGGATAATGTAACCAAACTTTATGTAAACGGGGTATAATGCTTGGTTAATTATGAAAGTAAAGGATCACTTCTGTGATAAAGATGCAAAGACACAATGATTTATACGAGGAAAAAGCCCTTGATCAATGTATGATCTCCGGCATAAAAAACCTCGGGTGATGGCAACTACCGATCACCAACTTCAATATAAGAAAAATATAGTTACAACTTCGGATGATAATGAGCTGAGTACAAGGATCACTATTGTTTCGAGTGTCTAAGTGTGTGAGAGTTGCGTTGTATGTCGTGTGTCCTCTTCCAAATGATGGAGAGTGGTATTTATACAAGTGTAGGCGACCTATTTTAGGTAAAAGGACTAATTATCAGCTCATTACCCCTTTAGAAATAAAAGACAATCTAGCCTAAATTGCCGCCCATAAATCAAGCCATGTTTCCATATCCTGTGCAACGTCTATCTCCGATTAAGCTCTTGCCATAATTGTGAAGACGCGTCCCTTGATCATGATGCTTATAGCGCATCCTGCTAGATATTCCTGCAAAAATAACATTGCATTAAGCGAAGATGATCGTTAGTATGAGGATCCTATAATGTCCCATGATCCTGATCCTGAAGTCCTGCTGAGGATCACTGTCTGCCAAAGAAACAAGGATCACTGGTTAGGATCACGTGTAAGGATCACCTATAATAAAAATCCAGCCCTAACAATTGCCCCCAAAATATAAGGAGTTTATTGTAAATTGACGAGTTATATTTTGTTTCGATCTTATCTCCAACGGGCGACTCCGAATAACTAGCCGTTACACATGGAGTAGCCGTTGCGATCATTACGTCATAGATGTGACAATCCCTGCAGATCATGATTATAAATAGGAGATAGGGTGAGGATCAGTTTGTATTTAAATTCAGGATATACTCCCTTTATATTCTGCACCGAAGATTGATCAGGTATTCTCCTCTTCTCTCTTTCCTTTCTATATTCTCTTTGCTCTGTTTCTGTTCCGTCACAAACATGTTGCTCCGGAATTCTCCACACAAGGATTCCAAGAAGGATAGTCCCCTAAAAGGCCAGGGGATTATCAAGGATTCCCCTACGGAGCGATGTTGCGTTACTGACGTTCACATAGACAGAATTCGTCATTGCTTTCCAGCGAATACTGTTTTCAAATCCTTCGTTCCTACGGCTTTAAGCGACTTTGATTCAGATGTTTGGGTGGCTTTTCCTGCTACCCTGTTCACCATAGGGTTTTCATATCCTTTTCCAGACTTTACCCAGTCTTTCTTTTCCTTAACCGGCATTTCTTACATCCAAGCTATGCCGATGATCTGGAGGGTTCTGTATACCTTCGAGAGGATCATCGAGCAGGAAGGGATTGATCTGGGGATGGCGGAGTTGGCTAATCTTTATGATCTCACCACATTTGGTTCTCACCGGTATTTGTTGAAACGGAAAGCCGGGGAGGATCATCCTGTCTTCAAGGTCACTAAGAACGATACAAACTGGAAGCGTCGCTTTTTCTTTGTTAGGAGGGATTCCATCCCAGATGGGAAGGATCTGCCCAAGGAATGGGCCACTCACGGTAGGATAGAGGATCCTCGAAGGATCACTATCAGCCCTGTCTCATATAATGAGGATCACTAATATCTCTTTTTATCTCTTGTGCAGCTATATCCATTGCTCATCTGAAATTAAGCCCTGCTGCAAAAGAGAGAGTCCTAGCTTTTAAAAAGCTTAATCCTGAAGTCAGAAGTTTCCAAGTCACCGTCCAAGATTCTCAAGAAGTATCCTCTGCATCTGCCACTATGTCAAGTAAGTATCCTTATAGAAAATAAATTATATGTAGGATTGTTTGATTAATAAAGCAACTTATCTTGTTTTTTGATTGTGTAGGTGCTGGAAAGTCTGCCAGGTCTGTCAAATCTGCTTCTAAATTTGGGATAGATGATCTCACCAACGTCAAGTCTTCGAGGAAGAAGGCTCCTGCTGCCAGTCCTTCGGTTTCAGCCCCCAAGGCACCTATCCGGGGCAAGGGAAAAAAGAGGAAAACTTCTGAAGATCTCCAAGGATTTCCCCTCCTCCGTCAGCAATTCCTTGACTACGTGAATGAGGTAAGGATCACTGCCCCTGTTGGTTATCCGTTTCGAATATCCTGTTTCTTTGAGGATCATCCGGTTCTGAACTCACCTTATTTCCCTCTTTGCAGAAACTTGCCGAGATCGAGACCTATCTTGGCCATGTTGAGGATCAAGAGAGCCAGATTGCCGACCTTCAACAAATGGGCGTGCTTAAGGATCTCAAGATAGCAGATCTTGAGAAGGAACTCCGGGCCATGAAGGATGAGGCTGCTCAGAGGTTGAATGATATGGATGGCGAGAAGCAGGAGATCATCCAGGATGCCAAGGTTTCTGCCGCAACTGCTATGTACAAGATACAACTACAAATGGCTGCGGAGGCTCAGGATCCTGCCTTTGACAAGAGCTCATGGGACGTGGAGGGTTGGAAGGCAAGATTGGCAGAGCTGGAGGATGAGGACGAAGCAGAGGAGATCCCCATGCTGGAAGGTGGTGATGCTGAGAAGGATCAGGGTGGAGAAGCTGGTGGTGATGGAGCAGCAAAGGTGTGAGCTGCTGGATTGGGCGATGATGGATATTTCGAGACTAGGCCGGAGCCCAATTTTTTAGGATTGGTAGTGGTTTTTTGTGGTTGTTGATGGTTTGTGAACAATTTATGGTCTGTAATCTTTGAACAATAGTTTTTAGGGTAAAGGATCCTGGATCATTCAAACAATAGGTAGGATTACAAAAGGTGGAGGGATCCTCTGTTTGGGGGATGAAGCCTTTGTGATCCTGCCGCTTTTACTTTTCTGCACCTGCTAAGACCGCAAAGACAATGGACACCCTTTGCTAACCCATGTGGACGGGCCACGTTTTGCTGGTAGAAATGTGGGTTAGCAATTTTGACAACTTTTTGCAAGGGTTAAAGATCCTTTTGTTAATAATATAACCTTAATCTTTCTGACTTATCCTGTGTTGTTATCCTCTATTTATCTTTTTAGTTTCCAATTATTTTAGAAATATATTTGTAACAATAGTTAAGCAAACCATGTTCAAGAAATTTAGGATATGATCCTGGATTAAATATCCTATAATCGAAAATTTTCAAGGTAGTTTATTTTAAGGATCATAGGTTCAGTTGTCAAGGTCTAAAGGTTATTCAAACGAATAATGAAATTAAGGATCATACCTGAGGATCCAAGTTAGGATCCTAACCTTTAATCGGGATAACCATAAGTAAAACTTTTAATGGATAGTAAGGATTAAAGATCCTTAATTGTTTAACTTCGAAAACCTGAAAAAATGGAACATAACTTGGGACTAAACCAATGTAAGAGATAAATTAGTAACTGGGGACATGCCCAAAGGATAACTGAGAATGATCCCGGAGGATCACTGGGGACAAGCCCAAAGGATAACTGAGAATGATCCCGGAGGATTACTGGGGACAAGCCCAAAGGATAACTGGGGACAAGCCCAAAGGATAACTGGGGACAAGCCCAAAGGATAGTATGTAAACTGGAGTATGGCCCTTACTGGCGACTATCCAAACTTAGTGACATGAAAATGTCAAAACCTTAGCTAACGTGAAAACGTTAGAAACCTTAGGAACGGATGTATGGTACGTCTACCATTATACGTAGGATCCTAAATATAGCCAGTACGATGAGATTGTCAGCCCCGGAAGTGGGTACTGGTCCCAAAGACGTGAACTATATCAGGATCATCGTGCGCTGCTGGCGGAAACTGGGGATAATCCCAAGGATAACTGGGGTTGGACCCAAGGATCTGCGGTGCTTTTGAAGATCTTTGACGATATGCTGAAGATACCTGAACTATCATAACTCAAATGTTTCGTGAGTAGAGGATGAAGGATACATGATCCTTATCCTTAGGTAAAAAGTAAGAAAATACAATAGTTTCTAGGATAAGCATATTACCAGAGTAAGGATCACTGATATCACCGGGATCCTTTAAGGATACTTCAATGTAAGGATCACGTGCATGGAGGATCATGTTCACATGAAATATTTCTTTAAGTGAACAGCATTCCAGGCTCTTGGCAACAAGTTTCCTTCCATGGTTAGCAACCTGTATGCCCCCTTTCCTGCTTCAGCTTCAATCAAGTAGGGACCTTCCCATTTTGGTGCTAACTTCCCGTCAGCAGGATTGATAGTATTTTGAAATGCTTTTCTCAACACCATATCTCCGACTTGAAATTTTCTTAATCTGACATTTTTGTTGTAGGTACCAGCCACTCTTTGTTGGTAGCTTGCCATCCTTATCCTAGCTAGATCCCTGATTTCTTCAATAGTATCCAAATCCTGAGCTAGAATTGTAGCATTTTCTTCAGGATCACGAGCACTTGTTCTAGCAGTTGGGATCACCATTTCTGTTGGGATCACTGCCTCTGCCCCTAATACTAAAGAGAAAGGTGTTTGACCAGTGGCATTCTTGGGAGTTGTTCTATCAGCCCATAGCACATAAGGTAACTCCTCTGCCCATTTCCCCTTCTTGGATCCTAGCTTCTTCTTCAGATTGTTGATGATGATCTTGTTGGATGATTCTGCTTGACCATTGGCTTGTGGATGAACTGGTGTTGATGTTATCATCTTGATTCCCCAACTGTCACAAAAGTTAGTGGTTCTGCTTCCAATGAATTGGGAGCCATTATCACATACAATTTCAGAGGGAATGCCAAATCTAGTTATAATATTTCTTTTGATGAAGGATATGACTTCCTTTTCTCTGACTTGGGCGAAGGCTTCAGCTTCTATCCACTTAGAAAAATAGTCAGTCATGGCAAGCATAAATACTTTTCCACCAGGTGCTTTAGGAAGCTTGCCCACTATTGACGGGTGGTCCTTTGGACAACCCTTAAGTATGTTAAAACATGAAATAATCCTCCATTTAACCGTGTAATTATCTTGGATTAGATAACTACGATGCTATTGTTTCAGGTGCGAATAAGGAGATAAGAGATGGACAAAAGGCAGCTCATGAATGCTTTGGTGGAAACGGGTCGAAAGAAGAACACAAGACTAAACAAAGGAAAAAAGGCTGCTGAGTACCGTAAATTACGGTCCTACCGTAATTTACGGTAGACTTGATTCTTGTTGATTCCTGCACCGTAACACAGGCTCGAACCACCGTAACACTTTGATGACCACCGTAAATTACGGTGGAGCCGTAATTTACGGTGGTGCCTGAACGTGAAAAATGTAACTGCTGCCATATACTCGTTTTTTGGGTGTCTTTTGGTATTATCTCATCATTGACGGTTCTTGGAGACTTTGGGAGCGAATTTGGAGTACTTGCTTGGTTTGTGAACGATTCTAAACATTCGGTTTGTGTTTTTAATTCGTATGAACACTAGATTAATGTTGATGATGATTCACCGAGCCATGTCCGGCTAAACTCTTCGGTGATCATCCTAGGTGAATGTTTCTAAGACTTTTGTGTGTTAATTTCTGCATTTCTACAATGATATTTTGCGTTGCTTGAATGTCATGGTGTGTGTTTGATTGTTTGTAGTGCGTTAATCTATATCACAATTTCTAGTCTTGATCGTACGTTCTTGGTGCCGTTGGCAACCGAGATATCACGGGAAGGGTTAGGGTTGGTTATTGGTTAATAGGTCATCGGGAAACAACCTCGCATTATCTAATCCGAGTACTTTGTTCCCTTTTATCACTTCAATCACACATACACGAGTTATGTCTATGTAACTCTTTCTAGTGAAATTGCACACAACTGTTCGAAGAAACTGAATCCTAGGGTGATCATTGTTCTCTCCTAATTGTTTACAACCTACTTTGATTTGCATTAATCCGTAATTTAGTTTTATAAAACAACAATCCACAATCTTGAATTTTAATTTTCTGCAATTTAGTTTCATTTTAGTATAAATACAAAGCTACACAATCAACACATTTTCCACATACTCCCTGAGTTCGATACCCTACTACCGCTAACTACAGTTGTTTAGGGATTAAATTTGCGTGACCCACGACATCACGTCAAATTTTGGCGCCGTTGCCGGGGAGTAGTGCGCAACGTGTGTTAATTTCATAGTTTTGTTTGTTATTTTCGGGTTTACGCTGGTTGTGTTTAGTGTGCAGGTACTTGAGGTGCATGCGTACTAGGAGCTCTCACAAGTTATCACCATTGGCGTTTGATCCGGAAATTGAGCGAACTTTGCGAGCAAACAGAATTTTGTTAAGGGAAAATACAATCAATAGTTCACCAACAACACCAGTTACACCAATTCGATACATGGATCCACCACCACCACCACCCACTACGGGTGAATTTACCTCATCATTCATACCAACGTCCACTCAATCTTCACCTAACACTACCATCCCACCAAATACTACCGAACCCACCATACCTCAACAGGTTACACCAATCAATACCACACAACCCATTACTACCCAAGAAGAACCAACCGTCACCTTTAACCCTTCCACTACTATACCACCATTATCCCATTTTTTTCCGGGTGCGGGTCCATCATATTCGGGCCATACTATGGCACCAATTTCGTCTATTGTCCATGCTACACCGTATCGACCACCAAATCAATCGGGTTTCCAATACTCGACTATTCCATTTGGGCAATCATCGGGAATTCAAGGAGATGGGTATGATGAAGGATTTGAAGACTTTGAGGGGTATGAAGATGATGGGTATGGTTATGGAGATTATGGTGATCAAGGGGATTTTGGGTATGTTCAGAGTCAATCTCAAGGGATGGCGAGTGTTGGTGGAATGCAACATCAACAACTTATACCACAACATATTCGGCCAAGACCACAAGGGCCACTAATGCCACAACCGATTCCATTGCAACAGGTCCGGCCACAACATGTACACCAACAACCATTTCAAAGACCGCCTCAGCGCCCACCGATGCGACCACAACAGTTTCAACAACCGATCGCACCACAAGGGCAAGTACCAAGACCGAATGGGCCGATTATTCCGAGAGGTAGGTATGGTGTGCCACGAAGACATCTTAGAGAACAAGCAAGGGGAATAGAGGCACATTTCAGGCCAATCATTACTCAAAACCCCTCACCGGTGGTTATCCCTCACAACAACCAAGGGAGAACTTTTGAAGTAAGAACAAACTCGTTGCAAAGTTTACCGAAGTATAAAGGGTTAGCAACGGAGGAGCCGTACTTTCATCTAGAGGCCTATGACTCAATTTGCAACACTTTTGGGAGTCAAGGTTTTTCGGCCGATGAAGTCAAGTTAGTCTTATTTCAGTTTTCGTTGGAAGAGAAAGCTAAGAAATGGTTCTATACATTACCTTCAGCATCAATTTATACATGGGGGGAGATGCAACAAACCTTTTTGGATGAATTCTACACCGCCCAAAAGACTAATGATGCGCGGAAGGGGTTGAGAAGCTTTCAACAACAACACGGTGAGATGTTCCATGAGGCGTTCGAGCGTTTTAACATGATGATTAAAAATTGCCCTCATCATGGGATTGAGTTATGGGAGTTAATGAATGCTTTTCATGAGGGGTTAAGTGCCGAAGATGCACGGGATTTAATGTCTATCACCGGAGGGACATTTGGAACGAATTATGAGAATGAAGATTGGGAGTTTTTGGAGAGTATGGCAACTACATCAAAAAGGAAAGCCCAAGCTTCGAGGAGAGCCCGACCGACAACTAACCGACCACAAGTGCATGCCATAGATGAGGGTAATGTTCAAACTACTAATCAAATTTATGATGTGTGTGCTTTGTGTAATGAAATAGGTCACGCGGCTGAAAATTGCCAAGGAATGTTGGAAGGGCAATATGAGGAAGTTCATGCGATCCAAGGTCAAGGCCAAGGAGGAGGTGGTAGGAACTACAACAACATGAATTCTAATACCTACCACCCCGGGTTGAGGAATCACCCGAACTTTAGATATGGGAACCCGTCAAATCAAGCGAACCCAAATTTTCAAGGTAGCCAAGGTAATTTTGGTTCACGGCCATCTTATAATAACCAAGGTGGGTACCGGGGCGGAAATAACCAAGGGTATCAAAAACAATACCAAACGGGTCAAGATCAAAGGGGATCTTCGGGTGGAAATGAGGTGATGGAGATGCTTAAAAGTATGCAATTGGAAATGCAAAAGCGAAATCAACTTGATGAAGTGCGGATGCAAAAAGATGAGGTTCGCGATAAAAGCATCCAGTCATTAACGACTCAAATGGGGCAATTAGCAACCGATGTGGCGGAACTAAAGAAAGGTAAGGGTCAACTTCCAAGCGACACAAAGGTAAACCCTTCACATGGTTCGTCACGAGGTAATGTTAATATTAACCATGTTAGTGTGTTAAGAAGTGGTAAAGAGTTTAAGGCCAATTTGTCATCCGAATTGGTCGAGGGGGTGGTTGAGGACATCACGGGAATGGAAAGTGATGATGAACTTGCACCGGTTAAACCACAAGAAACAACTATTAAAAAACCGGGGTTGGGTGAAAGTGAAAAAAGTAAAAATGAAAAGAATGAAAAAATAGAGGGTGAACCGAGTGAGGTTCCATTCCCATCGGCTTTACTTGACCCGGGAAAGAAAAATGTTATTGTGTCAAGGGGTCCTCAAAAAGAGGAAATGTGGGATGTGTTCAAACAAGTTAAAATAAATCTCCCGCTTCTTGATGCAATAAAACAAGTTCCCGCTTATGCAAAATTTTTAAAAGAATTATGCACACAAAAGAGGCAAAACAAGAAAAAAGTGCCTAAGCGGGTAGATTTGACCGGGCAAGTGAGTGCGGTGTTGAATGGGGAGCTTCCTCCTAAGCTCCAAGATCCGGGCACGCCATTGATTAATGTACAAGTTGGTAATTTTCAAATGGCTAAGGCGTTGCTAGATCTTGGAGCCGGAGTTAGCATTTTACCGGGGGGATTATACGACCAATATGACTTTGGTCCATTAGCAAGGGTAGAGACAACGGTCGTTTTGGCCGATTTGTCTCATAAGTTGCCCCGGGGTATGGTTCAAAATGTTATTGTTAAAATTGATGAGTTTTACTACCCGGTGGACTTTTTGGTTTTGGACTACTCATCGGCGGACCCTAAACAACAACAGAACATAATTTTGGGTCGGCCATTTTTAAGCACCGCACATGCTATTATCGATTGTAGATTTGGTACGGTTGATATGGCATTCGGAAATCGAAAAATGCGTTTGAATGTTTTCACTAACAATTCTAATGCTAATGGTGTTGATGAGTGTTTTATGGCAGACATAGTAGATGGATGCAACCCGCATGAGTATGAGGAGGATGGTTTGGATATTTGCCTGTGTGACTTTTCTGAACAGGTACATGCTTATGCACTACGGGTTGAAGAGGAGGAACAAGATGAGAAGGGTGAAACTACCAGACATTAAGGTATATGTCATGAAGTGGACTAGCAAAGCCCGTAGGAGCAGCTTTAACATGCAAAAAATACTGACAAATCTATGGAGATGGCATGTAAATTTCCGGGCATTTGTTGGAAATGCTGCGGGTAAGTGTGCATTAAGACCACCATAACGCATATCAGGTATGGTCTGGCTGAAGACCTTTAAACTTAGCGCTCTCGGGAGGCAGCCCGAGGTTGTAGAGTATTGTAATTGTGTTTTGTTTAGTTTTGTTTTGCTTTGTTTGGTTTTGTTGTGGTGTTGTGTTTTGGCAGGTTATTACGTTTCAATCCTCGTGGATGCAATGATTCAAGTGTGGGGATGTTTGGCAACATCCCCATTGAGATATCGGCGAATCCAAGAGATGTTTATGAACCGGTCCGATTACCGCAGCTGCATCACTACCAACACTGCTGATTTACTAATCAGGTTGTGTCTTGTTCTCATTTTGTGCACCTTTGTATATATTCATGTTTAAGTTTACGGTTGGATGGATGGGTGGTGTTTAATGTGTTTGATGTGTTTATGGATTGTGAAAGTTGGTGGTGTTTTTAGTTATATATATAAAAAAAAACCAAAAAGAAATTTGTGGTTTGAGTTGAACAGCTTTTGGGTGATGTTAAAGAGTTAAGCGATCAAATCTTCCCAAAACCATACATTGGGGTCAATGTATCCCAAGTGTGGGGATGGGGAGAAATTTTAAGGTGTTTGAAAATTTTTAAATCAAGCTAAACAATGTGAGAATTTGAACACCGTGGATTAACCCCAAATGATGCACCGGCAACCCTTAATACCCTTTGTTCTTGGTGAGAGTTGAAGCCACACATGTAAATAAATAATACTTGTCTTGATGAGAGTGGCAACGGGTGGGGGTGCATAAGAACTTGTGCCTTAATACGGTTTGAGTCCTTAGTTGAATGTGAATGTAAAAAGGATAAGGGCAACTAGATAGCCTCGTCTTGGTGAGTGCGAGTGTGGGATTTGGGGGGTTGGACCTCATTAATTATATATATGAGCATGGTTGTGAGAGGGGCGGGGGTTTGGACATTTAGTTGCCCATTTTGTGCCTAAAAGCCGATCATTTGTTACCCCTTAGCTAGTTTCCCAAAAATTTACCCGACTTAACCCGGTCTTATAGTGTTAGTAGTTGTTTTAGTAGTGTGTAGATATGTTATAGTGTTATGTTGAATATTTGATTGAAAAAAAAAAGAAAAAAAGAAAAAAAAAGCAATAAAGAAAAAAAGAAAAAAAAAGTGAAAAAGCAATGAAAAAGAAAAAAAAAAGTGATGTTGAGTTGTCTTGTATATAGAAGTTATGTCATGTTTATTGTTTGTTTCATTGTGTAATAAAAGACCGGGTTAAGTCCTTCGCTACTACATATATATTCCATTTCCTACCCATACACCTAGCCACGTTACAACCTTAAAGCCCTTTGATTTGCATTCATGTTTGGCACTTGTTAGGAGAAGGACCGATTTAGGTACAAGCCTATAGTTGTGAACCACCCGTTTGCCTTTTGTGTGTCTAGCTCATAGTTGCTAGTGCTTACTTGTTGCCGAGATGAGAGACATAGCGAGGGGTGCATTGGTTGGGTGTTAAAAAGGGGTTAGTAAAAGGATTGTTTGTTTTTGCTTGGTTTACATTGATCGCTTGTTTTGAAAATGATTTGTAATGGGTTGCTTGGGGCAAGCAACGGTTAAGTGTGGGGATGTGACGGGTGGTCCATGGGACAACCCTTAAGTGTGTTAAAAGACGAGTTAATCCCTCATTTGATCATGTAATTGTCTTGAATTAGATAACTACGGTTGCTTGTGTTTCATGTACATTTAGAGCTTAAAAGTATGGAAATAAAGCTTCGAATAGACACGACTGGATTGTAGATTGAAAGACGGAGAATAAATGAAAAAAATAAAATTTTGGAATTGAAGAATTAAGAAGATAACATGATAGAGGATGAAATTAGGAGAACGTAGGTGAAAACGGTGAAGAAAACGGAGTTGAAACGAGAAAGTTATGAAGAAAACAAAAATTGATTGCTGAAGCCTACCGTAACTTACGGTGGTATCGTAATTTACGGTAGACTCTGACAAAAATTGATGCCGTAACTCAGTTTAACTCCACCGTAAACCATTTTAAGCCACCGTAACTTACGGTGGTACCGTAATTTACGGTGGAGGCCAGCGTGAAACTTGTAACTCCCTCATTTAAGGTTGTTTATGGTGCCTTTTCATCATCTAATCATTCCCAACCGTTTTGGAGCACTTCTTGGGCGATTTTGGCTTGTTTTTCTTGGTTCTAAACAATCTCTAAACAATTTTGTTGGTGTTTTTGACTCACATGAACATGGAGACTTGGTGGGGGATGGTTGTTCAAGTCATGAATGGCTAAACTCTTTATGGTCATCTTTAGTTGAAGGTTTGTAGAGACAATTGTGCTTGACTTCATATTTCTAGAATGGTAAATTGAATTTATGTTTTATTTATCATGGTGTGTTCTTATTTGTTTGTAAATTGTTGATGCTTATGATTATTCTATTTTGAAACCATACGTTCTTGGTGCCGTTGGCAATCGAGATATCATGGGTAGAACTAGGATCGGGTAAGGGTCAATTGGTCATCGGGTAACAACCTCACATTCTAGGAATCTGAGTACTTAGTTCCCTTTCATCACAACAAGTAATTGCACATGAACTATGTCTATGTAGTTCTTTCTAGTGAATGATAGCACAAATGTTGAAGCAAACCAGAAACTAAAGATGGTCACTCGTCTCTAATTGTTTACAACCAAAACTTTTCTTTTGCAATTTAATTAGTTAATCTTAGTTTAAAAATCAACCAATCAAACCGACTCTTGAATTTATTTTTCTTTCAATTTAGTTTGCTTTAGTGAAGTTAAACATACATCGAGATATCACATATTCCACAAACTCCCTGAGTTCGATACCCTACTACCGCTAACTACAGTTGTTTAGGGATTAAATTTGCGTGACCCACGACATCACGTCAACTATATCCATTCCCCATCTCATGAATGGCCAAGAGGATGGTATAGGGTGTAGCAGTTCAGCTGGTTGATGAAGGATATTGCTGTGTCTTTGACAAGGATCACATTTCCTAGCATATTCTACAGCATCCCTTTTCATGGTTGGCCAGTAGTATCCTGTTCTAAGGATCCTTGAGAATAATGCCCTGCCCCCAGTGTGGTTTCCACAATCTCCTTCATGGAAGTCTCTCAACACTTCTTCAATTTCAGGATCCTCAATACATCTTAAGTATGGTCCTGCAAGGGATCGTTTATATAGCACATTATTTAAGATTGTAAATTGAGATACCTTGATCCGGAAAGCTCTAGGATTTTCTCCCATTGGAATCTCTCCGTTTTGCAAGTATTTCATGATTGGTGAGACCCATGATCCTGAATAAGATTGAGCTTCTTCACTAGGGATTATTGCAGTATCCTCTTCTATTTCCATGGCCACTTGATTTTCAATAGCAGGAGCCAGGATATGGGTGACAGGGATACTTATGTCTCCTGGAATTTTTAAGGATGATCCTAAGTTGGCCAATGCATCAGCTTCCGTGTTATCCTCCCTTGGTACCTGTGTTAAGCTGAAAGAAACAAAAGAGAGTGCCAATTCTTTGACTATCTCTAAATATTTGGTTAGTTTTTCACCTTTAACAGCATAGGATTCATTAAAGTGATTGGTGATTAATAATGAGTCTACATATACTTTAAGATATTTTACCCCCATATCCTTAGCAATTTGCAAGCCAGCAATCAAGGCTTCATACTCAGCCTCATTGTTAGTTGCTTGGAACTCACAGGCTATGGAGTGGGGTATTATGTCCCCCTGTGGCGATTTTAGTAGGATCCCGAGCCCTGTGCCCTTGACATCTGAGGATCCGTCAGTGTGTAATATCCAAGGATCCTTGGTTTCATCCAGCTGCTGGACCTCCAATTCTGCTTCTTTTTGTAGATCACTACTGAAATCAGCCACAAAGTCGGCTAAGGCTTGTGATTTAATGGCTGTTCTTGGTTCATATCTTATATCATGGGCACTAAGCTTCACTGCCCACTTAGCCATTCTCCCTGACATCTCTGGTTTCCTGAGGACATTCTTAATTGGAAAATTAGTTTTAACAACAATAGTATGGGTTTCAAAATAATGCCTTAACTTAGTGGATGCCATGATTAATGCAAGAATAAGTTTTTCGAGGTGTGAGTACCTGGATTCGGCATCAAGTAGACTTTTACTTACATAGTAGATAGGATATTGTGTACCTTCATGATCCTTGACAAGGACAGCACTTACAGCGGTTGAGGATACCGCCAGGTATAAGGATAACACATCTCCTTTTTCCGGTTTTGCTAATGCTGGTGCTGAGGACATATATTCTTTAAGGGCTTGTAAAGCGTTCTCATGCTTCTCAGTCCATTCAAACTTCTTATTCTTCCTTAGGATATCGTAGAATTCTTTGCATTTTTCTGAGGATTTCGATATGAACCTGTTCAAAGCTGCTATCCTGCCTGTCAGTCTTTGAACATCCTTGGCATTGGCAGGAGATTTGATATTTACTAATGCTTTGATTTGTTCCGGGCTTGCTTCAATGCCCCTCTGAGTTACCATGTATCCTAGGAACTTTCCTGCCTTAACACCAAAATGGCATTTTGAAGGATTAAGTTTCATGTTGTAATTATCAAGGATATCGAATGCTTCTTCCAAGTCCCTTAGGTGATCCTCAGCTTTCTTTGACTTGACCACCATATCATCTATGTATACTTCCATAGTTTGTCCAATTTGATCTTTGAACATCATATTCACCAGCCTTTGTGTTTTGGTCAAAAATCACACAAGGATAATGTAAC
The DNA here is from genome assembly GCF_002127325.2 of Helianthus annuus. Classification (NCBI taxonomy): domain Eukaryota; kingdom Viridiplantae; phylum Streptophyta; class Magnoliopsida; order Asterales; family Asteraceae; genus Helianthus; species Helianthus annuus. Next base: position 40,222,422 of record NC_035440.2, read on the forward strand.
CAAACTTTATGAAAGCAGGGTATGATGCTTGGTTAATTATGAAAGTAAAGGATCACTTCTGTGATAAAGATGCAAAGACACGATGATTTATACGAGGAAAAAGCCCTTGATCAATGAATGATCTCCGGCATAAAAAACCTCGGGTGATGGCAACTACCGATCACCAACTTCAATATAACAAAAATATGATTACAACTTTGGATGATAATGAGCTGAGTACAAGGATCACTATTGCTTTTGGTGTCTAAGTGTGTGAGAGTTGCGTTGTATGTCGTGTGTGTTCTTCCGAATGAGGAAGGGTGGTACTTATACGTGTGTAGGTGACCTATTTTAGGTAGCTAAACTAATATTCAGCTCATTACCCCTTTAGAAATGAGATACAATCTAGCCTAAATAGCCGCCCATATATCAAGCCAAGTTTCCATATCCTGTGCAATGTCTATCTTTAATTAAGCTCTTGCCATAATTGTGAAGACGCGTCCCTGGATCATAATGCTTAAAGCGTATCCTGCTACATGTTCCTGCAAAACAATATTGTATTAAGCGGAAGTGGCCGTTAGTATGAGGATCACCATAATGTCCCATGATCCTGATCCTGAAGTCCTGCTGAGGATCACTGTCTGCCAAAGAAATAAGGATCACTGGTTAGGATCATGTGTAAGGATCATCTATAATAAAAATCCAGCCCTAACAATTGCCCCCAAAATATAAGGAGTTGATTGTAAATAGACGAGTTATATTTTGTTTCGATCTTATCTCTAACGGGCGACTCCAAGAAACTAGCCGTTATGCTCGGACTAGCCGTTGTGATCATTACGTCAGAGATGTGACAATCCTGCAGATCATGATTATAAATAGGAGATAGGGTGAGGATCAGTTTGTATTTAAATTCGAGATACACTCCCTTTATATTCTACACCGAAGATCGATCAGGTACTCTCCTCTTCTCTTTTTCTTCTGTCTACTCTCTTTGCTCTGTTTTCCGTTTCTACTTTGTTTCTGTTCCAAACATGTTGCTCCGGAATTCTCCGCACAAGGATTCCAAGAAGGATAGTCCCTTAAAAAGCCAGGGGATTATCAAGGATTCTCCTACGGAGAGGTGTTGCTTTAGTGATGCTCACGTAGACAAAATTCGTCATTGCTTTCCGGCGAATGCCGTTTTTAAATCCTTTGATCCTACTGCTTTGAGCGACTTTGTCTCGGATGTCTGGGTGGCTTTTCCTGCTACCCCGTTTGCTATAGGGTACTCGTATCCTTTTCCAGACTTTACCCAGTCTTTCTTTTCCTTAACCGGCATCTCTTACATCCAAGCTATGCCGATGATCTGGAGGATTCTTTATACCTTCGAGAGGATCATCGAGCAGGAAGGGATTGATCTGGGGATGGCGGAGTTAGCTGAGTTTTATGATCTCACCACCTTCGGTTCTCACCGATATTTGTTGAAACGGAAAGCTGGGGAGGATCACCCAATCTTCAAAGTTACTAAGAATGATACAAACTGGAAACGTCGGTTTTTCTTTGTTAAGAGGGATTCCATCCCGGATGGGAAGGATCTGCCCAAGGAATGGGCCACTCATGGTAGGGTAGAGGATCCTCGAAGGATCACTATCAGTCCTGTCTCATATGATGAGGATCACTGATGTCTTTTTTCCTTTATCTTTTAGGCAGCTATTTCCATTGCTCGTCTGAAATTAACCCCCGCTGCAAAAGAGAGAGTGTTAGCTTTTAAAAAGCTTGATCCTGAAGTTAGAAGCTTCCAAATCACTATCCAAGATTCTCAAGAGATATCCTCTGCATCTGCCACAATGTCAAGTAAGTATCCTCATAGAAAGTAAGTTTTATGTAAAAGTATTTAATTTAACAAGGGAACTTATCTTGTTTTTGAATTGTGTAGGTGCTGGAAAATCTGCCAGGTCTGTTAAATCTGCCTCCAAATTTGGGATAAGTGATCTTGCCAATGTCACGTCTTCAAAGAAGAAGGCTCCTGCTGCCAGTCCTTCAGCATCAGCTCCTAAAGCGCCTATCCGAGGCAAAGGGAAGAAGAGGAAGGCTTCAGATGATCTCCAGGGTTTTCCCCTCCTCCGTCAGCAATTCCTCGACTACGTGAATGAAGTAAGGATCACTGCTCCTGTTGGTTATCCGTCTCGCATATCCTGTTTGTGTATCCTGCCTTTCTTGAGGATCATCTGATCCTAAGCTTATCTTTTTTCTCCTGTTGCAGAAACTTGCCGAGATTGAGACCTATCTTGGCCATGTTGAGGACCAGGAGAGCCAAATTGCCGATCTCCAGCAAATGGGTGTGTTAAAGGATCTCAAGATAGGAGATCTTGAGAAGGAACTCCGGGTCATGAAGGCTGAGGCTGCTCAGAGGTTGATCGATATGGATAACGAGAAGCAGGAGATCACCCAAGATGCTAAGGTCTCCGCGGCAATTGCTATGTATAAGATACAACTTCAGATGGCCGAGGAGGCTCAGGATCCTACCTTTGACAAAAGCTCGTGGGATGTTGAAGGTTGGAAGGCAAGGCTGGCAGACCTGGAGGACGAGGATGAGGCTGAGGAGATCCCCATGCTGGAAGGTGGTGGTGCTGAGAAGGATCAAGGTGGAGATGCTGGTGGTGACGAAGCAGCGAAGGAGTAGGCTGCATGATTGGGCGATGATGGATATTGTTGACTAGGCCGGAGCCCAATTTTTTAGGTTTGGTAGTGGTTTTTTGTGGTTGTTGATGGTTTGAAACAATTATGGTCTGTAATCTCTGAACAATAGTTTCTTAGGGTTAAGGATCCTGGATCCTTTGAACAATAGGTAGGATTGCGAAAGGTGGAGGGATCCTCTGTTTGGGGGATGAAGCCTTTGTGATCCTGCCGCTTTAATTTTCCTGAACAATGCTAAGACCGCATAGACAATGGACACCCTTTGCCAACCCATGTGGACGGGCCACGTTTTGCTGGTAGAAATGTGGGTTGGCAATTTTGACAAATTTTTGAAAGGGTTAATGATCCTTTTGTTTAATAATATAACTTAACTTTTCTGGCTTATCTCGTGTTGTTATCCTTATCTTCTTGTTTCTTAGTTGTCTTTATAATATATTTGCAAGAGTTGAAAATATATTTAATAAATTTAGGATATGATCCTAGATCAAATATCCTGATATTGAAAATATTCAAAGTATTTTAGTTCAAGGATCATAGGTTTGGTTGTCAAAGTATAAGGGTCGGTTAGGATAATGAATATAATCAAAATAGTCAAGGATCATACCTGAGGATCCAAGTCAGGATCCTAACCTTCAATCGAGACAATCGTGGATAAGACTTTGATGGATAATAAGGATTAAGGATCCTTATGTGTTTTACCTTTGACAAACCTGAAAAACGAAGCACAACTTGGGACTAAGCCAATGTAAGAAGTAAATTAGTAACTGGGGTCATGCCCAAAGGATAACTGAGAATGATCCTAGAGGATCACTGGGGACAAGCCCAAAGGATAACTGGGGACAAGCCCAAAGGATCGTATGTAAACTGGAGTATGGCCCTTTTCTGGCGACTATCCAAACTTAGTGACATGAAAATGTCAAAACCTTAGCTAACGTGAAAACGTTAGAAACCTTAGGAACGGATGTATGGTACGTCTACCATTATACGTAGGATCCTAAATATAGCCAGTACGATGAGGTTGTCAGCCCCGAGAGTGGGTACTGGTCCCAAAGACGTGAACTATACCAGGATCATCATGCGCTGCTGGCGGAAACTGGGGATAATCCCAAGGAAAACTGGGGTTGGACCCAAGGATCTGTGGTGCTTTTGGAGATCTTTGACGATTTGCTGAAGATACCTGAACTATCATAACTCAAGTGGTTTGTGAGTAGAGGATGAAGGATACATGATCCTTATCCTTAGGTAAAAAGTAAGAAAATGCAATAGTTTTAGGATAAGCATATTACCAGAGTTAGGATCACTGATATCTCCGGGATCCTTCAAGGATACTTCAATGTAAGGATCACATGCATGAAGGATCATGTTCACATGAAATATTTCTTTAAGTGAACAGCATTCCAGGCTCTTGGTAACAAGTTTCCTTCCATGGTTAGCAACCTGTATGCCCCCTTTCCTGCTTCAGCTTCAATCAAGTAGGGGCCTTCCCATTTTGGTGCTAGCTTCCTGTTTTGGTCAAAAATCACACAAGGATAATGTAACCAAACTTTATGAAAACGGGGTATGATGCTTGGTTTATTATGAAAGTAAAGGATCACTTCTGTGATGAAGATGCAAAGACACAATGATTTATACGAGGAAAAAGCCCTTGATCAATGTATGATCTCCGGCATAAAAAACCTCGGGTGATGGCAACTACCGATCACCAACTTCAATATAATAAAAATGTAGTTACAACTTTGGATGATAATGAGCTGAGTACAAGGATCACTATTGTCTGAGTGTGTGAGAGTTGCCGTATATGTTGTGTGTGTCCTTCCGAATGAGGAAGAGTGGTACTTATACATGTGTAGGTGACCTATTTTAGGTAAAATGACTAAATATCAGCTCATTACCCCTTTAGAAATAAAGATAATCTAGCCTAAATTGCTGCCCTTAGATCAAGCCATGTTTCCATATCCGGCACAACGTTCATCTTTAATTCAGCTCTTGCCATATTTGTAAAAGCGCGTCCCTGGATCATGATATGTAGGGCATATCCTGCTAGATGTTCCTGCAAAATAATATTGTAGTAATCGAAAGTGACCGTTAGTATAAGGATCACCTCAATGTCCCGTGATCCTGATCCTGAGGTCCGGCTGAGGATCACTGCCTGCCAAAGAAATAAGGATCACTGGTTAGGATCACGTATAAGGATCATTCATAGTAAAAATCCAGCCCTAACAATTGCCCCCAAAATATAAGGAGTTAAATGTAAATAGATGAGTTATATTTTGTTTTGAGCTTATCTCTAACGGGCGACTCCGGGTTACTAGCCGTTACATATGGACTAGCCGTTGTGATATTTACGTCACTGATGTGACGATCCCTGCAAATCATCATTATAAATAGGAGATAGGGTTAGGATCATTTTGTATTTAAATTCGAAGTATCTCCCTTTATAACCATCATTGAAGACTCTTGATCAGGTATCATCTTCTTCTTTCTCTTCTTTGCTCTGTTCTTTCGTGCTTTTACTCTGTTTTTTTTCAAAATATGCTGCTCCGTAATTCTCCGCACAAGAGTCCCAAGAAGGAGAGTCCCTTAAAGAGCCAGGGAATTATCAAGGATTCTCCCGTGGAGAGATGCTGCTTTACTGATGTCCACATAGACAAGATTCGCCATTGTTTCCCAGCGAATGTTGTTTTCAAACCCTTTGATCCTACTGCTTTGAGCGATCTTGTCTCAGATGTCTGGGTGGCTTTTCCTGCTACTCCCTTCCTCATTGGGTATTCATATCCTTTTCCGATGTTCACCCAATCTTTCTTTTCTCTTACCGGCATCTCATATATCCAAGCTATGCCGATGATCTGGAGGGTTCTATATACCTTCGAGAGGATCATCGAGCAAGAAGGGATTGATCTGGGGATGGCAGAGCTGGCCGAGCTCTATGATCTTACTACGTTTGGATCACATCGTTATCTGCTGAAACGGAAAGCTGGAGAGGATCACCCTATCTTCAAAGTTACCAAGAATGATACAAACTGGAAACGTCGGTTTTTCTTTGTTAAGAGGGATTCCATCCCGGATGGGAAGGATCTGCCCAAGGAATGGGCCACTCATGGTAGGATAGAGGATCCTCGAAGGATCACTATCAGTTCTGTCTCATATGATGAGGATCACTGATGTCTTTTCTTTTTTGCAGCTATCTCTGTTGCTCACTTAAAGTTGACCCCTGCTGCCAAAGAAAGAGTGTTAGCTTTCAAGAAGCTTGATCCTGAAGTTCGAAGCTTCCAGATTATTATCCAAGATTCTCAAGAGATATCCTCTGCGTCTGCCACAATGTCAAGTAAGTATCCTCATAAAAAATAAGTTTTATGTGAAAGTATTTAATTTAACAAGGGAACTTATCTTGTTTTTGAATTGTGTAGGTGCCGGAAAATCTGCCAGGTCTGTTAAATCTGCCTCCAAGTTTGGGATCAGTGATCTTGCCAATGTCACGTCCTCGAAGAAGAAGGCTCCTGCTGCCAGCCCTTCAGTCTCAGCCCCTAAAGCACCTGCCCGAGGCAAAGGGAAAAAGAGGAAGGCTTCAGATGACCTTCAGGGATTTCCTCTTCTCCGTCAGCGATTCCTTGACTATTTTGATGAGGTTAGGATCACTGCCCCTGTTAATTGTCTTCGACAAGTCCGAGGATCACATGTGTCTGATGTTGCTTTCCTGTTGTCTTCTTTAGAAATTCTCCGAAATGGAGACTTACGTCAATCAGGTTGAGGATCAGGATCGTCAAATTGCTGACCTTCAACAGACGTGTGGGCTGAAGGATCTTAAGATTGCCGATCTTGAGAAGGAGATCCGGGCAGTCAAAGATGAGGCTGTTAAAGCGTTGATCAAGTTTGATTATGAGAAGCATGACATTACCCAAGACGCTAAGGTCTCTGCCGCGGTAACCATGTACAAGATACAACTGCAGATGGCTACGGAGGCTCAGGATCCTTCCTTTGACAGGAGCACATGGGATGTTGAGGGTTGGAAGGCAAGGCTAGCAGAATTGGAAGATGATGATGATGCTGAGGACATCCCAATGTTGGAGGGAGGTGATGCTGACAAGGATCAGGGTGGAGAAGCTGGTGGTGATGGAGCAGCGAAGAAGTAAGCTGCATGATTGGGCGATGATGGATATTTCGAGACTAGGCCGGAGCCCAATTTTTTAGGATTGGTAGTGGTTTTTTGTGGTTGTTGATGCTTGAAACAATTATGGTCTGTAATCTCTGAACAATAGTTTCTTAGGGTTAAGGATCCTGGATCCTTTGAACAATAGGTAGGATTACACATGGTGGAGGGATCCTCTGTTTGGGGGATGAAGCCGTTGTGATCCTGCCGCCTTTTAATTTCCCTGCAATACTTTTGAACCTATTATCATGGACACCCTTTACCTACCCCAGCGGACGGGCCACGTATTGCTGGTAGATGCTTTGGGTAGGTAATTTTGACAACTTTTTGAAAGGGTTAAAGATCCTTTTGTTTAATAAATAAAATCTTAAACTTCTGTCGCTTATCTTGTGTTATTATCCTTTTTGATTTTCAATTGTTTTGACACATGTTTGTTTGAAAAGTTGAGCAAATTATGTTTAAGAAATTTAGGATATGATCCTGGATCAAATATCCTATAATCGAAAGTTTTCAAGATAGTTTATTTTAAGGATCATAGGTTCAGTTGTCAAGGTCTAAAGGTTATTCAAATGAATAATGAAATTAAAAGTAGTTAAGGATCATACCTGAGGATCCAAGTTAGGATCCTAACCTTTAATCAGGATAACCATAAGTAAAAATTTTAATGAACAATAAGGATTAAGGATCCTTAATTGTTTAACTTCGAAAACCTGAAAAATGGAGTATAACTTGGGACTAAGCCAATATAAAAGATAAGTTAGTAACTAGGGACAAGCCCAAAGGATAACTGGGGACAAGCCCAAAGGGTAACTGGGGACAATCCCAAAGGATCACTGGGGACAAGCCCATAGGATAACTGAGAATGATCCCGGAAGATCACTGGGGACAAGCCCATAGGATAACTGGGGACAAGCCCAAAGGATCGTATGTAAACTGGAGTATGGCCCTTTCTGGCAACTATCCAAACTTAGTGACATGAAAATGTCAAAACCTTAGCTAACGTGAAAACGTTAGAAACCTTAGGAACGGATGTATGGTGCGTCCACCATTATACGTAGGATCCCAAGTATAGCCAGTACGATGAGGTCGCCAGCCCCGAAAATGGGTACTGATCCCAAAGACATGAACTATATCAGGATCATCGTGCGCTGCTGGCGGAAACTGGGGATAATCCCAAGGATAACTGGGGTTGTACCCAAGGATCTGTGGTGCTTTTGGAGATCTTTGACGATTTGCTGAAGATACCTGAACTATCATAACTCAAATGGTTTGTGAGTAGAGGATGAAGGATACATGATCCTTATCCTTAGGCAAAAAGTAAGAAAATGCAATAGTTTTAGGATAAGCATATTACCAGAATGAGGATCATCAATGGCACCGGGATCCTTCAAGGATACTCCAATGTAAGGATCACATGCATGAAGGATCATGTTCACATGAAATATTTCTTTAAGTGAACAGCATTCCATGCTCTTGGCAACAAGTTCCCTTCCATGGTTAGCAGCCTGTATGCCCCCTTTCCTGCTTCGGCTTCAATTAAGTAGGGACCTTCCCATTTTGGTGCTAGCTTCCCGTCAGCAGGATTAATAGTATTTTGAAATGCTTTTCTTAATACCATATCTCCGACTTGGAACTTCCTTATCCTGACATTTTTGTTGTAGGCACCAGCCATTCTTTGTTGGTAGCTTGCCATCCTTATTCTGGCTAGATCCCTGATTTCCTCAATAGTATCCAAATCCTGAGCTAGAGTTGCAGCATTTTCTTCAGGATCACGAGCACTTGTTCTAGCAGTTGGGATCACCATTTCTGTTGGGATCACTGCTTCTGCCCCAAATACTAAAGAGAAAGGTGTTTGACCAGTGGCGTTTTTGGGAGTTGTCCTATCAGCCCATAGCACATAAGGCAATTCTTCTGCCCATTTCCCTTTCTTGGATCCTAGCTTTTTCTTCAGATTGTTGATGATGATCTTATTGGATGATTCTGCTTGACCATTGGCTTGTGGATGAACTGGTGTTGATGTTATCATCTTGATTCCCCAACTGTCACAAAAGTTAGTGGTTCTCCTTCCAATGAATTGAGAACCATTATCACATATAATTTTAGAGGGAATGCCAAATCTGGTTATAATGTTTCTTTTGATAAAGGATATAACTTCCTTCTCTCTGACTTGAGCAAAGGCTTCAGCTTCTATCCACTTGGAAAAATAGTCAGTCATGGCAAGCATAAATACTTTTCCACCAGGTGCTTTAGGAAGCTTGCCAACTATATCCATTCCCCATCTCATGAATGGCCAAGAGGATGGTATGGGGTGTAGTAATTCAGCGGGTTGGTGAAGGATATTGCTATGTCTTTGGCAAGGATCACATTTCTTAGCATACTCTATAGCATCCCTTTTCATGGTTGGCCAGTAGTATCCTGTTCTAAGGATCCTTGAGAATAATGCCCTGCCCCCAGTGTGGTTTCCACAATCTCCTTCGTGGAAGTCTCTCAACACTTCTTCAATTTCAGGATCTTCAATACATCTTAAATATGGTCCTGCAAGGGATCGTTTATATAGCACATTATTTAAGATTGCAAATTGAGATACCTTAATCCTGAAAGCTCTAGGATTTTCTCCCGTTGGAATCTCCCCATGTTGCAAGTATCTCATGATTGGTGAGATCCATGATCCTGAATAGGATTGGGCTTCTTCACTAGGGATCATTGCAGTATCCTCTTCTATTTCCATGGCCACCTGATTTTCAATAGCAGGAGCCAGGATATGGATGATAGGGATACTTATATCTTCTGGAATCTTCAAGGATGATCCTAGGTTGGCCAATGCATCAGCTTCCGTGTTATCCTCCCTTGGTACCTGTGTTAAGCTAAAAGAAACAAAAGAGAGTGCCAATTCTTTGACTATCTCTAAATATTTTGTTAGTTTTTCACCTTTAACAGCATAGGATCCGTTAAAGTGATTAGTGATCAATAATGAATCTACATATACTTTGAGATACTTTACCCCCATATCCTTAGCAATTTGTAAGCCAGCAATTAAGGCTTCATACTCAGCCTCATTGTTAGTTGCTTGGAATTCACAGGCTATGGAGTGGGGTATTATGTCCCCCTGTGGCGATTTTAGTAGGATCCCTAGCCCTGTGCCTTTGATATTTGAGGATCCGTCAGTGTGTAGTATCCAAGGATCCTTGGTCTCATCCAGCTGCTGAACCTCCAATTCTGCTTCTATTTGTAGATCACTACTGAAATCAGCCACAAAGTCAGCTAGTGCTTGAGATTTAATAGCTGTTCTTGGTTCGTATCTTATATCATGGGCACTAAGCTTTACTGCCCACTTAGCCATTCTCCCTGACATATCTGGTTTCCTGAGGACATTCTTAATTGGAAAATTAGTTTTAACAATAATAGTATGGGTTTCAAAATAATGCCTTAACTTAGTGGATGCCATGATTAATGCAAGGATAAGTTTTTCGAGGTGTGAGTACCTGGATTCGGCATCAAGTAAACTTTTACTTACATAGTAGATAGGATATTGTGTACCTACATGATCCTTGACAAGGACTGCACTTACAGCGGTTGAGGATACCGCCAGGTACAAGGATAACACATCTCCTTTTTCCGGTTTTGCTAGTGCTGGTGCTGAGGACATATATTCTTTGAGGGCTTGTAGAGCGTTCTCATGTTTCTCAGTCCATTCAAACTTCTTATTCTTCCTTAGGATATCGTAGAATTCTTTACATTTTTCTGAGGATTTCGATATGAACCTGTTCAAAGCTGCTATCCTGCCTGTTAGTCTTTGGACATCCTTGGCATTGGCAGGAGATTTGATATTTATTAATGCTTTGATTTGTTCCGGGCTTGCTTCAATGCCCCTCTGGGTTACCATGTATCCTAAGAACTTTCCTGCCTTAACACCAAAATGGCATTTTGAAGGATTAAGTTTCATGTTGTACTGATCAAGGATATCGAATGCTTCTTCTAAGTCCTTTAGGTGATCCTCAGCTTTTTTGACTTGACCACCATATCATCTATGTACACCTCCATAGTTTTTCCAATTTGATCCTTGAACATCATATTTACCAGTCTTTGATATGTTGCACCTGCATTTCTTAGTCCAAAAGGCATGGCAATATAACAATATAAACCGGTTGGGGTCATAAAGGCTGTATCCTCTTGGTCAGATGGTTCCATCTGGATTTGTTGGAACCCAGATGATGCATCCATAAAGGTCAACAGTTCATGCCCCGCTGTTGCATCCACCATGGAGTCAATGTGGGGTAATGGGAAAGGATCCTTGGGACATGCCTTATTCAAATCAGTGAAATCGACACATACCCTCCACTTTCCGTTTTTCTTTTGGACAACAACCACATTGGCTAACCATTTTGGATACTTTACCTCTCTGATCATACCTGCTCGAAGTAGCCTTTCTACTTCTTCTTGGATAATGGCATTCCTTTCTGGTGCAAACTTCCTCCTTTTTTGATGGATTGGCTTGATAGACCTGTCAATGCCAAGTTTGTGAGTAATAATATTCCTTAGATATACCTGTCATATCTTCATGCTTCCAAGCAAAGGTAGATTTTCTTCTTTTGAGGAAGGATATCATATCTTCTTTCATTTTGCTAAGGATCCCTGATCCGATATAGATTTTTGATTCAGGATCACTAGGATCCAAGAGGATTTCATCTACATCTTGTTCCCTCGCCTCCAAGACGTTCCTCGGAGGATACTGTAATTGCTATTGCTCCCTTGGCTTCGAGGTTGGCTTCATGGATGAGGTATAGCAATCCTTAGCCTCTTGCTGGTCACTGTCGATCTTGATTATCCCCCATGGGCTGGGGAGCTTCACACATTGATGGTAGGTAGATGGAACTGCTTTCATGTCATGTATCCAAGGCCTGCCAAGGATAACGTTGCAACAAGATAAACAGTCAATAACACAAAATTTTTGGTAATTATGTAATCCTTCCACGTAGATTGGGAGTTTGATGTCCCCCAGAGTTTTCTTCGTTTCTCCACTGAATCCTACAAGCACGGAGGATCTTGGTGTGATGTCTGATTCTGGGATTCCCATCTTCTTCAAGACATCAAGCTGGATAATGTTCACTGAGCTCCCTCCGTCAATAAGGATCCTGCGGACAAAATGGTTAGAGATAAAGAGAGTGATAACTAAACTATCATGGTGAGGATCCTGAACATTAACGCGATCATCCTCATCAAATGTTATCATCTTCCCTTCTGAGACGCTTGAGGTTCTAATAGGCCTTTCTCCATTATCCATTTTTGATTCTTTTGCATATCTTTTGGCCGCTGAGAAGGATGTACCACAGATGTCTGATCCTCCGGATATAAAGTTGATCACTTGTGCATTTGCCGGAGGTGCTGGGGCTTTTTCGGGGATCCTTTCAGGATCCTGGGTCCTTTGCTTTTTTCTCCCCAGTAATTCTTTTAGATGCCCCTTGCTTAGCAGGTATCCAATTTCCTTTCTTAAGGCTATGCAATCTTCAGTCAGATGGCCGAAATCCTCATGGTATGCACACCATTTGGACTTGTCTTTAGTCCCGGATGGTTTATCATTCTTCCTGGGCCACCTAGCCTTTTCACCTAGATTCTGCATTGCAAGGATTAGTTCATGATTATCAACGGAAAAACAATATTCTGAGATTGGAGGATATTCTTCATCATCCTCTTCTTGGTCGACAGCATGCACATTCTTGTTCTCGTTTCTATGGTAGGATTTGAACTTGTTGTTTTTGAAGGAGGATCCTTGCTTATCTTGTTTTGAGGATCCTACTTGTCTCTCCTGGATCCTCTTGTCATCCTCTAGCCGGATAAACCTGAGTGCTCGAGTTCTTACTTCATCTAAATTCCTGCAAGGTGTCATAACAAGATCATCATAGAATAATGAATCCTTAAGAAGTCCCATTTTGAAGGCTTCAACAGCCGTAGCCATATCCAAGTTGGGAATATCCAAGGATTCTTTACTAAATTTAGTTATATAATCCCTTAATGATTCATTATTATTTTGAGTTATCCTGTACAAATCACTAGTTAATTTTTCAAATTTTCTACTACAAGAGAATTGGTTATTGAATAAGTTAACTAAATTGGCAAATGAAGTAATAGAGTAAGGGGGAAGACTTAGCAGCCATTTAAGGGCTGATCCAGTAAGAGTAGATCCAAATCCTTTACATAGGCATGCTTCCTTCAATTTTTCTGGGATAGGATTGATCTCCATCCTCTCCCTGTATTGTGCTATATGCTCCTCTGGATCCGTCGTGCCATCATACAGCTTCATGGTAGGGATATGGAACCTTTTGGGTACCTCTGCATCACAAATTGGTGGTGCAAAGCGAGATACCTTGTGGCTTCCATCTGCAATCTCTGGGATAGGCTTGACTACCCCTGGAACACTTGAGATCATGTCCTTTAGTTTCTGTAGTTCCCTGGCCATAACATGATTGGTACCTGTATCCTGCATAAATCCAAGGTTAGTAGTAGGATAATTATTTAAAGTGTTACCTCCCATTGGGTTCAGGTTAGGGAATCCACATTGCTGGGATTCTGGAACAACGGAGGGACCAGTGGAAGCAATGGTCTGCATTGGAATGAAGTCCCCTTGATGGACATCTAGACTTCCTGTTTGCAAACTTTTTAGGGATCCTGGCATCTGTAAGGATCCTGGTATCTGGGATGATCCTGGAACGAAGGAGGATCCTTGAACCTGGGATGATCCTGGAACAAAGGAGGATCCTTGGCCCTGGAATGATCCTGGAACAAAGTAGGATCCTTGAAACTGCTGTGCCCCCGGATAGGCTCCCGGATTCATGAAGGATCCCGTGTATTGAGGATAGGATCCTATTGGCTGAAAATGTGAATCTGATGTCTGAGTCATTGCTGCCGAGTTGAAACGTGATCCTCTTGACTCCCCTATGATTTGCACGTCCGGGATCCCTGATGGCTGGGAAGTGAATATTGGAGTATCGAAGCTCAAGGATTTGGGCATCAGTGGAGAATGATCCTCTGCCGCTTTCTTTTGTCTTTTGAGATCTCCAATTTCCCTGAGGATCCTTTCGTTGGTTTCATCTTGCCGCTGCATACGATCCTTCATCTGCAAAATTAAAGCAAATACATCACTAGTACTGGGAATAGAAGAATTCATAGCAGAAGAAGATAGAGGTTTAGAGAAAGTGGGAGTTGATCTCTTCTCAGTATTTTTCTGAGATCCTGCCGGTGGAGGAGGCAAGGTGATCTGTGATGAGGTGACCGCAGACATCGCCGTGGACGTGTTCTTCAATGATGAAGCCATGTAATTCTTTGAAATGATTTCGAACAACAAAATTTTCTTATGAATGAAGCACCAATTGCCCCACGGTGGGCGCCAAACTGTTTTGGTCAAAAATCACACAAGGATAATGTAACCAAACTTTATGTAAACGGGGTATGATGCTTGGTTAGCTATGAAAGTAAAGGATCACTTCTGTGATAAAGATACAAAGACACAATGATTTATACGAGGAAAAAGCCCTTGATCAATGTATGATCTCCGGCATAAAAAACCTCGGGTGATGGCAACTACCGATCACCAACTTCAATATAATAAAAATGTAGTTACAACTTCGGATGATAATGAGCTGAGTACAAGGATCACTGATTGTCTAAGTGTTGAGAGTTGTCGTATATGTTGTGTGTGTTCCTTCCGAATGAGGAAGAGTGGGTACTTATACATGTGTAGGTGACTTATTTTAGGTAAAATGACTAACTAATCAGCTCATTACCCCTTTAGAAATAAAGATAATCTAGCCTAAATTGCTGCCCTTAATCAAGCCATGTTTCCATATCCGGCACAACGTCTATCTCCAATTCAGCTCTTTCCATATTTGTGAAAACGCGTCCCTGGATCATGATATGTAGGGCATATCCTGCTAGATGTTCCTGCAAAATAATATTGTAGTAATCGAAAGTGACCGTTAGTATAAGGATCACCTCAATGTCCCATGATCCTGGTCCTGAGGTCTGGCTGAGGATCACTGCCTGCCAAAGAAATAAGGATCGCTGGTTAGGATCACGTATAAGGATCATTCATAGTAAAAATCCAGCCCTAACAGTAATCTTTCTACCTCTTCCTGGATAATGGCATTTCTTTCTGGTGCAAACTTCCTCCTTTTTTGATGGATTGGTTTAACTGACCTGTCAATGCCAAGTTTATGAGTGATAATATCCTTAGATATACCTGTCATATCCTCATGTTTCCATGCAAAGGTAGACTTTCTTCTTTTGAGGAAGGATATTATGTTTTCTTTCATTTTTCCAAGGATCCCTGATCCGATATAGATTTTGGATTCAGGATCATCAGGATCCAGGAGGATTTCGTCCACATCCTGCTCTCTTGCCTCCAAGACACCCCTTGGAGGATACTTTAATTGCTATTGCTCCCTTGATTTCGAGGCTGGTTTCATTGATGAGGTGTAACAATCCTTAGCCTCCTGTTGATCACTATCGATCTTGATTATTCCCCATGGGCTAGGGAGCTTCACACATTGATGGTAGGTGGATGGGACTGCCTTCATATCGTGTATCCAGGGCCTGCCAAGGATAACATTACAACAAGACAAACAGTCAATAACACAAAATTTCTGATAATTATGTAATCCTTCCACATAAATTGGGAGTTTGATGTCCCCCAGGGTTTTCTTAGTTTCGCCACTAAATCCCACAAGCACGGAGGATCTTGGTGTGATATCTGATTCAGGGATACCCATTTTCCTCAGAACATCAAGCTGGATAATGTTTACTGAGCTTCCTCCGTCAATAAGGATCCTGCGGACAAAGTGGTTAGAAATAAAGAGAGTAATAACTAAACTATCATGATGAGGATCCTGGATGTCAACTCGATCATCCTCATCAAAGGTTATCGTTTTTCCTTCCGAGACACTTGATGTTCGGATAGGTCTTTCTCTGTTATCCATTTTAGCTTCCTTTGCATGCCTTTTAGCTGCTGAGAAGGATGTACCACAGATGTCTGATCCTCCAGAAATGAAGTTGATCACTTATGCATCTGCCGGAGGGGCTGGAGCTCTTTCAGGGATCCTTTCAGGATCCTGAGTCCTTTCATTTTTTCTTCCCAACAATTCTTTCAAATGCCCTTTGCTCAGCAGATATCCAATTTCCTTTCGTAATGCGATGCATTCCTCTGTCAAATGCCCAAAATCCTCATGGTATGCACACCACTTTGATTTATCTTTAGCTGCGGCTGGTTTGTCATTTTTTCTGGGCCATCTGGCTTTTTCTCCTAGATTCTGCATTGCAAGGATCAGTTCGTGATTATCTACGGAAAAACAATATTCAAAAATCGGAGGATAATCCTCATCATCCTCTTCTAGGTCAACAGCATGCACGTTCTGGTTGTCAGTTCTATTGTAGGATTTGAATTTGTTGCTTTTGAAAGAGGATCCTTACTTTTCTTGTTTTGAGGATCCTACTTGTCTCTCCTGGATCCTCTTGTCATCCTCTAGCCGGATGAACCTGAGTGCCCGAGTTCTTACTTCGTCTAGGTTCCTGCATGGTGTCATAACAAGATCATCATAGAACAATGAATCCTTAAGCAATCCCATCTTGAAGGCCTCAACAGCTGTGGCCACATCCAAGTTAGGAATGTCCAAGGATTCTTTACTAAATTTGGTTATATAATCCCTTAATGATTCATTATGACCCTGAGTTATCCTATATAAATCACTAGTCAATCGTTCGAATTTTCTGCTACAAGAGAATTGATTATTGAATAAGTTAACTAAATTAGCAAACGAAGTAATAGAGTAAGGGGGAAGACTTAGCAGCCATTTTAGAGCTGATCCAGTAAGAGTGGATCCAAATCCCTTGCATAGGCATGCTTCCTTTAACCTTTCTGGAATAGGATTGATCTCCATCCTCTCCCTGTATTGTGCTATGTGTTCCTCAGGATCCGTTGTACCATCATACAGCTTCATAGTAGAGATATGGAATCTTTTGGGTATCTCAGCATCACAAATTGGTGGTGCAAAACGAGATACCTTATGGCTTCCATCTGCAATCTCCGGGATAGGTTTGACTACCCCTGGAACACTTGATATCATATCCTTCAGTTTTTTGTAGTTCTCTGGCCATAGCATGATTGATACCTGTATCCTGCATGAATCCATGGTTAGTGGTAAGAGAATTATTAAAAGTGTTACCTCCCATCAGGTTCAAGTTAGGAACATTGGATGTGAATCCATATTGCTCGGATTCTGGGATGATGGAGGGACCAGTGGAAGCAATGGTCTGCATTGGAATAAAATCGCCTTGATGGACATCTGGACTTCCTGTTTGCAAATTCTTCAAGGATCCTGGTATCTGAAGGGATCCCTGAACATGGGATGATCCTGGAACGAAGGAGGATCCTTGAACCTGGGATGATCCTGGAACGAAGAAGGATCCTGAGTTCATGAAGGATCCCACATGCTGAGTGTTTTGGTTAAAAATCACACAAGGATAATGCAACCAAACTCTTATGTAAACGGGGAATGATGCTTGGTTTGTTGAACAAAGTAAAGGATCGCTTTAATGTAAAATATGCGAATGACACAAGGATTTATACGAGGAAAAAGCCCTTGATCAATGAATGATCTCCGGCATAAAAAACCTCGGGTGATGGCAACTACCGATCACCAATCTTCAATATAAATAACAATATGTATACAACTTCGGATGGTAACGAGCTAAGTACAAGGATCACTATAGTATCGTGTGTCAATGCGTGTGAGAAGTGTGTTGTGTCTTCCGAATGTGGAAGAGTGCTATTTATACAAGTGTGAGTGGTCGTATTTTAGGTAAATAAACTAACTATTAGCTCGTTACCCCTTTAGGAATAGAAGTAAATCTAGCCTAAATTATCGCCCTTAAATTATGCTGAGTTTCCATATCGTCCACAACGTCCATCTTTGATTATGCATATGCCAAAGTTGTAAAGACGAGTTCCTTGTTTACGTTGCTAAGAGCGGATCCTACTCGAAATTCCTGCAAGATAACATTAAATCTAAGGAGTACAACTGTTAGTATGAGGATCCCTAGGATGGTCCGTGATCCTGATCCTGGAACTCTTCTGAGGATCACTATCTGCCAAAGAATCAAGGATCACTGGTTAGGATCACATGTAAGGATCATAAGTCATAAAAATCCAGCC
The DNA here is from genome assembly GCF_002127325.2 of Helianthus annuus. Taxonomy (NCBI): domain Eukaryota; kingdom Viridiplantae; phylum Streptophyta; class Magnoliopsida; order Asterales; family Asteraceae; genus Helianthus; species Helianthus annuus. Next base: position 40,240,424 of record NC_035440.2, read on the forward strand.
CTAACAATTGCCCCCAAAATATAAGGAGTAATATTGTAAATAAACGAGTTGTATTTTGTTGATCTTATCCGCAACAAAGTAACGGATAACTAGCCGTTAGAGACGGACAAGCCGTTGCAAACCTTACGTCACAGAAGTGACAGCCCTGCAAATCATCATTATAAATAGGAGTTAGAGATAGGATCAATTTGCATTTAAATTCAAGAGAGACTCCCTTTATATTCTCGTCCGAAGATCAATCAGGTATCTCTTTTCTTCTTTCTTCCTTCTCTTACTCTGTTTTTCTATCTCTTTCCATCATTCTGCAAAGATGTTGCTCCGGAACTCCCCGCACAAGGATCCTAAGAAGAACAGTCCCTTGAAGAGTCAGGGGATCATCAAGGATTCTCCCGCTGAGAGGTGTTGTTTTACCGACTCTCAGATCGACAAAATTCGTCATTGCTTTCCGGCGAACACCCTTTTCAAATCTTTCACTCCTACTGCTTTGAGTGATTTCATTTCTGATACTTGGGTAGCTTTTCCTGTTACTCCGTTTTTGATAGGATATTCGTATCCTTTCCCACAGTTCACTCAATCCTTCTTCTCTCTCACCGGCATCTGCTATATCCAAGCCATGCCCATGATCTGGAGGGTGTTATATACCCTTGAGAGGATCATTGAACAAGAGGGGATAGACCTTGGTATGGCGGAGCTGGCTGAGATGTATGATCTTACCACTTTCGGATCCCATCGCTATTTGTTTAAGCGAAAAACTGGGGAGGATCACCCTGTCTTCAAAGTTACCAAGAATGACACGAACTGGAAGCGACGGTTCTTTTTTGTTAGGAGAGATACCGTCCCTGATGGGAAGGATCTGCCCAAAGAGTGGGCTACTCATGGTAGGATAGAGGATCCTGGAAGGATCACCACAAGATTTGTTCCTTAGAATGAGGATCACTAATATTTTCTTGTTTTTTGTGCAGCCATATCTGTTGCTCATCTCAAGTTGACTCCTGCTGCAAAAGAGAGACTTTTGGCCTTCAAGAAGCTTGATCCTGAGATTAGAACTTTTCAAGTTGCCACCCAAGATTCACAAGAAGTGTCCTCTGCCTTTGCCACAATGTCAAGTAAGTATCCTTATTTAAAAAGTAATTCTGTGTAGGATTTTAAATTTAGTTAGAATACTTATCTTATTTTGGTTGTGTAGGTGCTGGAAAATCCTCTAAGTCTGCCTCCAAATTTGGTGTTGATGATCTGACCAACGTCAAACCTTCAAGGAAGAAGAATCCTGCCAGCCCGAGTACTTCTGTCCCCAGGGCACCTGCTAGGGGAAAGGGAGGCAAGAAGAGAAAAACCTCTGAGGATCTTCAAGGATTCCCCCTGCTCCGCCAACAGTTTCTTGATTACTTCAACGAGGTAAGAATCACTGCCCCTGCTTGTATATCCTGCTTGTTTGAGGATCACCTGGTCCTGAACTTACCCTTTTCCCTTTTTGCAGAAATTTGCTGAAATAGAAACTTATATTGGCCATGTTGAGGATCAAGACCACCAAATCGCTGACCTCCAACAAATGGGTGTGCTGAAGGATCTCAAGATTGCTGATCTTGAGAAGGAGCTCCGGGCTACCAAGGATGAGGCTGCCAGAATGCTGATCAACTTTGATTATGAGAAGCATGATATCACCCAGGATGCCAAGGTCTCTGCTGCGATAACCATGTATAAGATCCAGTTGCAGATGGCTGCGGAGGCTCAGGATCCTTCCTTCGACAAAAGCACATGGGACGTGGAGGGCTGGAAGGCAAGGCTGGCAGAGTTGGAGGATGATGAGGAGGCTGAGGAGATCCCGATGCTTGAAGGTGGTGATGCTGGCAAGGATCAGGGTGGAGAGGCAAGTGGAGCTGGTGGTGATGGTGCAGCGAAGGCTTGAGCTGCAGGATTGGGCGATGAAGGACACTTCTAGACATAGCCGGAGCCCAATTTTTTAAATTTGGTAGTGGTTTCTTTTGTGGTTGTGATGTTTTAAACAATGATGGTCTGTAACTTTAAACAATAGTTTTAGGATTAAGGATTCAGGATCCTTCAGACAATAGGTAGGATTGCAAATGGTGGAGGGATCCTCTGTTTGGGGGATGAAGCCATTGTGATCCTGCCGCCTTTATATCCCTGCATAACTTTTGAACCTATTATCATGGACACCCTTTACCTACCCCAGCGGACGGGCGACGTATTGCTGGTAGATGCTCGGGGTAGGTAATTTTGACAAACTTTGAAGAGTTAATCCTTTCGTTTATAAATAAAATCTTAAACTTTTGTCGCTTATCTTGTGTTATTATCCTTTTAATTTCCAATTGTTTTGATACATATTTGTTTGAGCAAGAATAGTTAAGCAAATTATGTTTAAGAAATTTAGGATATGATCCTGGATCAAATATCCTATAATCGAAAATTTTCAAAGTAGTTTATTTTAAGGATCATAGGTTCAGTTGTCAATGTCTATGGGTTATTCAAATAAATAATGAATGAAATTGAAAATAATTAAGGATCATACCTGAGGATCCAAGTTAGGATCCTAACCTCTAATCAGGATAACCATAAATGAAACTTTAATGGATAATAAGGATTAAGGATCCTTAATCGTTTAGTTTTGAAAACCTGAAAAATAGAACATAACTTGGGACTAAGCCAATATAAAGGATAAGTTAGTAACTGGGGATATGCCCAAAGGATAACTGGGGACAAGCCCAAAGGATCACTGGGGACAAGCCCAAAGGATAACTGGGGACAAGCCCGAAGGATAACTGGAGACAAGCCCAAGGATCGTATGTAAACTGGAGTATGGCCCTCACTGGCGACTATCCAAACTTAGTGACATGAAAATGCCAAAACCTTAGCTAACGTGAAAACGTTAGAAACCTTAGGAACGGATGTATGGTACGTCTACCATTATACGTAGGATCCTAGATATAGCCAAACTGTTTTGGTTAAAAATCACACAAGGATAATGCAACCAAACTCTTATGTAAAAGGGGAATGATGCTTGGTTTGTTGAACAAAGTAAAGGATCGCTTTAATGTAAAATATGCGAATGACACAAGGATTTATACGAGGAAAAAGCCCTTGATCAATGAATGATCTCCGGCATAAAAAACCTTGGGTGATGGCAACTACCGATCACCAATCTTCAATATAAATAACAATATGTATACAACTTCGGATGGTAACGAGCTAAGTACAAGGATCACTATAGGATCGTGTGTCAATGCGTGTGAGAAGTGTGTTGTGTCTTCCGAATGTGGAAGAGTGCTATTTATACAAGTGTGAGTGGTCGTATTTTAGGTAAATAAACTAACTATTAGCTCGTTACCCCTTTAGGAATAGAAGTAAATCTAGCCTAAATTATCTCCCTTAAATTATGCTGAGTTTCCATATCGTCCACAACGTCCATCTTTGATTATGCATATGCCAAAGTTGTAAAGACGAGTTCCTTGTTTACGTTGCTAAGAGCGGATCCTACTCGAAATTCCTGCAATATAACATTAAATCCAAGGAGTACAACTGTTAGTATGAGGATCCCTAGGATGGTCCGTGATCCTGATCCTGGAACTCTTCTGATGATCACTATCTGCCAAAGAATCAAGGATCACTGGTTAGGATCACATGTAAGGATCATAAGTCATAAAAATCCAGCCCTAACACTGAGTATAGGATCCTGCCGGTTGGAAATATGATCCTGATGCCTGAGTCACTGCCGCTGGGCCGAAATGCACTCCTCTTGATCCACCCATATGTTGAATGTCTGGGACCTCTGATGGCTGAGAAGTAATCATCGGAGTATCAAAATTCAAAGATTTGGGCATCAGTGGGGAATGATCCTCTGCCGTTTTCTTTTGTTTTTTGAGATCTCTGATTTCTCTGAGGATCCTGTCATTAGTTTCATCCTGCCGCTGCATACGATCCCTCATCTGCAAAATCAAAGTAAATATATCACTGGTACTGGGAACAGGAGAAGTTAAAGCAGAAGAAGATGGTTTAGAGAAGGTAGGAGTTGGTCTCTTCTCAGCATTTTTCTGAGATCCAGCTGGTGGTGGAGGCAAAGGTGGAATGCCATTAGATGAATTGACTGCAGACATCGCTGTGGAAGTATTCTTCAACGATGAAGCCATGCAACACTTCCGGAATGATCACCAATAGAAAAATTTTCTTATGAATGAAGCACCAATTGCCCCACGGTGGGCGCCAAACTGTTTTGGTCAAAAATCTCACAAGGATGATGCAACCAATACTCTTTGTAAACGGGGAATGATGCTTGGTTTGATGAACAAAGATAAGGATCACTATGATAAAAATTGCACAAGTGACACAAGGATTTATACGAGGAAAAAGCCCTTGATCAATGAATGATCTCCGGCATAAAAAACCTCGGGTGATGGAAACTACCGATCACCAAACTTCAATATAACAAACAATGTTTACAACTTCGGATGGTAACGAGCTAGGTACAAGGATCACTATAGTATCGTATGCTAAAGCGTGTGAGAAATGTGTTGTGTCTTCCGCATGTTCAAGAGTGCCTTTTATACAAGTGTGTGTGGTTCTATTTTAGGCAAATCACCTAACTACTAGCTCGTTACCCCTTTAGAAATGGAAGTAAATTTAGCCTAAATAATCGCCCTTAAATTGTGCTGAGTTTCCATATTCTCCATAATGTCCATCTTTGATTATGCGTGTGCGAGATTAGTGTGACAGATTCCTTGTTTACGTTGCTAAGACCAGATCCAACTCGTAATTCCTGCAAGATAACATTAAATCCAAAGAGAACAGTTGTTAGTATGAGGATCCTTAGGATGATCCGTGATCCTGATCCTGGAGCTCCTCTAAGGATCACTATCTGCCAAAGAAACAAGGATCACTTGTTAAGATCACATGTAAGGATCATAGGTCATAAAAATCCAGCACTAACAGGTATCTTGAGGTACATGTAGATTCATTGTTAATTACAAATCACTTTAATGGATCCTATGCTGTTAAAGGTGAAAAGCTAACCAAATATTTAGAGATAGTCAAAGAATTGGCACTCTCTTTTGTTTCCTTTAGTTTGACACAGGTACCAAGGGAAGAAAATACAGAAGCTGATGCATTGGCTAATTTAGGATCATCTTTGAAGATCCCAGAGGATATAAGCATTCCCATTATCCATATCCTGGCTTCCGCCATCAAGGATCATGTGGCGATGGAAATAGGAGAGGATTCTGCGATTATCCCTAGTGAGGATACTCAATCTCATTTAGGATCAGGATCATGGATCTCACCAATCATGAGATACTTACAACACGGAGAGATTCCTACAGGAGAAAACCCTAGGGCTTTCAAAACTAAGATATCTCAATTCACAATCTTAAATAATATGTTGTATAAGCGATCTCTTGCAGGATCATATTTAAGATGCATTGAGGATCCTGAAATCCAAGAAGTTTTAAAAGACTTCCATGAAGGAGATTGTGGAAACCACACTGGGGGCAGGGCATTATTCTCAAGGATCCTGAGGACAGGATACTACTGGCCAACTATGAAGAGGGATGCTGTGGAGTATGCTAAGAAGTGTGATCCTTGTCAAAGACACAGCAATATCCTTCATCAGTCGGCTGAATTTTTACATCCTATATCCTCCTCTTGGCCATTTATGAGATGGGGCATGGATATAGTTGGTAAGCTCCCTAAGGCACCTGGTGGAAAAGTGTTCATGCTAGCTATGACTGATTACTTCTCCAAGTGGATAGAGGCTGAAGCTTTTGCCCAAGTCAGAGAAAAGGAAGTTATATCCTTCATTAAAAGAAATATTATAACTAGATTTGGTATTCCTTCTGAAATTATATGTGATAATGGTTCCCAATTTATTGGGGGCAGAACTACTAACTTTTGTGACAGTTGGGGGATTAAGATGATAACATCCACACCAGTCCACCCACAAGCTAATGGTCAGGCAGAATCATCCAACAAGATCATCATCAACAATTTGAAGAAGAAGCTTGGATCCAAGAAAGGAAAATGGGCAGAAGAACTAGCTTATGTGTTTTGGGCTGATAGGACAACCCCCAAGAATGCTACAGGCCAGACTCCATTCTCTTTGGTATTTGGGGCAGAATCAGTGATCCCAACAGAAATGGTGGTCCCAACTACTAGAACAAGTATCCGTGATCCTGAGGATAATGATGAGAACTTAGCTCAAGACCTGGATACTATTGAAGAAATCAGGGATCTAGCTAGGATAAGGATGGCCAGTTATCAACAAAGAATGGCTGGTGCTTACAACAAAAATGTCAGAATCAGGAAATTTCAAATTGGTGATATGGTGTTAAGGAAAGCATTTCAGAATACCACCAATCCTGCTGATGGAAAATTGGCACCAAAATGGGAAGGCCCTTATTTGATTGAAGCTGAAGCAGGAAAGGGGCATATCGGTTGCTGACTATGGAAGGTGATTTGCTACCAAGAGTTTGGAATGCTGTCCACTTGAAGAAATATTTCATGTGAGCAGGATCCTCATAGCACAGATGATCCTTACATTAGGGGTATCCTTGAAGGATCCTTAAAACACAGATGATCCTTACTTTGGTAATATCCTAAACTAAAACTATTTCATTTCCTTATTTTCTCATATAAGGATAAGGATCATGTGTCCTTTATCCACTTCTCACGTGATTCTGAGTTTTGAAAGTTCAGGTATCCTTAGCAAAATGTTGATTATCCACAGAAGCAATCAGTCCCTTGGGTTTTACCCCAGTTATTTGGGCTTGACCCCAGTTCCGCCTGTAGCGCATGATGATCCTGGTATAGTTCAAGGCAGTGGGACCAGTACTCGCTTTAGGGGCTGATAATTCCATTGTACTGGCTATACCTAGGATCCTACGTATAATGGTAGACGTACCATACATCCGTTCCTAAGGTTTCTAACGTTTTCATGTTAGCTAAGGTTTTGGCATTGTCATGTCACTAAGTTTGGATAGTCGCCAGTTAGGGCCATACTCCAGTTTACATACGATCCTTGGGCTTGTCCCCAGTTATCCTTGGGCTTGTCCCCAGTTATCTTTGGGCTTGTCCCCAGTTGCTAACTCTTATCTTATATTGGCTTAGTCCCAAGTTATGCTTTATTTCAGGTCCTTGAAGTTAAACAACTACGGATCCTTGATCCTTATTCTCTCTAAGGTTTATCTTATAGTTATCCTGATTATGGTTAGGATCCTAACTTGGATCCTCAGGTATGATCCTTAACTATTTTAATCTTATTCATTGTTTATTTGAATAACCCTTCTAATTTGACAACTAGACTTGTGATCCTTAAATATATTACTTTTTGGGATTCTTCGACTATAGGATATTTGATCCTGGATCATATCCTAAATTTTTTCAATCTAACTTATTCAAGATTTCATATTTAGATAAGTATACATCAAAACAATTGAAAGTTAGAAAAACAAAAAAGGATAACAACACTAGATAAGCCACAAAAGATTAAGGTTTTATTTATTAACAAAAGATTAACCCTTAAAAGGTTGTCAAAATTACCTACCCCGAGCATCTACCAGCAATACGTGGCCCGTCCGCTGGGGTAGGTAAAGGGTGTCCATGATAATAAGTTCTAAGTAGTGCAGGAATATAAAGGCGATAGGATCACAATGGCTTCATCCCCCAACAGAGGATCCCTCCACCATTTGCAATCCTGCCTATTGTCTGAAGAATCCTAGATCCTTAAACCTAAAGCTATTGTTCAGTACAAACCATCAAATTGTTCAACAAAACAACCATCAAACAAAAAAAATTGGGCTCCGGCTATGTCTAGAAGTTTCCATCATCGCCCAATCGTGCTGCGTAGACCTTCACTGCATCACCACATCCAGCTTCTCCACCTTGATCCTTTCCACTGCCTCCAGCCTCAAGCGCCAAAACCTCCTCAGCCTCCTCATCATCCTCCAGATCAACTAGCCTTGCCTTCCACCCTTCAACATCCCAGCTGCTTTTATCGAAGTTAGGATCCTGGGCTTCCTGGGCCATCTGCAGTTTTGTCTTGTACATGGTGATGGCAGCAGAGACCTTTGCACCTTCCACGATTTCATGCTTCTCGTAGTCGATGTCAATCAGGATTTTGGCTGTCTCGTTCCTAGCAGCTTGGAGGGCTTTTTCAAGATCAGCGATCTTAAGATCCTTGAGCACGGCAACCTGTTAGAGATCAGCGATCTTCTCATCCAGCTTCTCAACGCTCCCCACGTAATCCTCAATCTTAGAAAATTTCTGCAAAGAAGTCAAGGCGGTTCAAGGTCAGGTGATCCTCATATGAGCAGGATATATGGTCAGGATATGTAAGCAGAACCAGTGATCCTTACCTCATTGAAGTATTCGAGGAACTGTTGGCGGAGCAGGGGCAGGCCTTGTAGGTCCTCAGCTTCAGAACTCTTTCTCTTCTTGCCACCCCTTCCTTTGATGGGTGCCTTGGGGATGGAGACGCTCGGGCTTGCAATGGCCTTCTTCTTGGATTTGACGGTGTCAAGATCAGCCATACCAAACTTGGAGGCAGCTTTTGAGGATTTTCCAGCACCTATACGTTCAAAACAAGATAAGTATCCTTACCCTGTTTATATTTAACTATTTATTTAAATCCTAAATTATATCAAGAACAGGATACTTACTTGACATTGTGACTGAGCCTGAGGATATCTCTTGGGAGTCCTGGGTGATGGTGTTGAATGTTCTTGTTGCAGGATCAAGCCTCCTAAAAGCAGCAAGTCTCTCTTTGGCGGCAGGGGACAGTCTGAGGTGTGAGACAGTGATAGCTGCACATCAGAAACAAAAAAGGGTGTTAGTGATCCTTATGTGAAAAGAGAATCGTCTGGTGATCCTTATCAGGATCCTCTATCCTACCATGGGTGCACCACTCCCTGGGCAGATCCTTTCCGTTTGGAATGGTGTCTCTTCTGACAAAGAAGAAGCGTCGCTTCCAGTTAGTATCGTTCTTGGTGGCTTTGAAGAACGGGTGCTCTTCACCAGCTTTTCGTTTGAACAAGTAACGGTGGGATCCGAAAGTAGTGAGGTCATACATCTCACCAAGCTCTGACATTCCAAGATCGATCCCTTCTTGCTCGATGATCCTTTCAAGGGTGTATAGAACCCTCCAGATCATGGGCATGGCCTGGATATAGCAGATGCCGGTGAGGGAGAAAAAGGATTGGGTGAATTGAGGGAAAGGATACGAGTATCCTATCATGAAAGGAGTGACCGGGAAGGCAACCCAAGTCTCAGAGATGTAATCGCTCAGGGCAGTAGGACTGAAAGGTTTAAAGAAGGTGTTCGCCGGAAAGTAGTGTCGGATTTTGTCAATTTGGGGGTCAATGAAGCAGCACCTCTCTTGTGGGGAATCCTTGATGATCCCTTGACCCTTCAAGGGGCTATTCTTTTTGGGATCCTTAGCAGGAGAATTCCGGAGCAACATTTTTTGCAAGATGAAAGAAAAAGAAATTAAACAGAGAAGGAAGAAAATGAAGAAAGTATACCTGTTTGATCTTCGGAAGAGATTATAAAGGGAGTATCTCTTAAATTTAAATGCAAAACGATCCTATCTATATCTCCTATTTATAATCATGATTGTGCAGGGATGTCACTTCTATGACGTCACAGTTGCAACGGATAGTTCTACATCAACGGCTATATATCCGTTAGTTAGTTGCGGATAAGATCAAGAAAATATAATTCGTTCATCTTACATATTACTCCTTATATTTTGGGGGCAATTGTTAGGGGAGGATTTTCTAATGACCCGTGATCCTTACTTGTTATCCTAATAATGATCATTACTTCTGTGTCAGATAGTGATCCTCAGAAGAGCTTCAGGATCAGGATCATGGATCACCTTAAGGATCCTCATACTAATGATTGTTTGTTTGTATTTCGTATTGTTTTGCAGGAGTAACAAGCTTGACTTGGTCTTGGCAACGTTACTATGGAATATTCCACGGGTATTTCGCACACGTTTGATTGGAAATGGACGTTGTGGAGAACGTGGGAGCTTGGCACAAAAGTCGGATAGTTTGTTAGCATAGTTAACTTCTATTTTTAAAGGGGTAACGAGCTAGTGATTAGAACACTTAGCCATTTTCAGCTACACACACTCTCGTACAACCGCACTCTTGAAGCATTCGGCAAACACTTAACAGTTTTCAAACACTTTTACACATTTCACCATAGTGATCCTTGTACCTAGCTCGTTACTATCCGAAGTTGTAAACATTTATTGATTAATTAGAGCTTGGTGATCGGTAGTTTCCATCACCCAAGGATAATGCAACCAAACTTTATGTAAACGGGGAATGATGCTTGGTTTGTTGAATAAAGTAAAGGATCACTTTAAAGTAAAATATGCAAGTGACACAAGGATTTATACGAGGAAAAAGCCCTTGATCAATGATCTCCGGAATAAAAAACCTCGGGTGATGGAAACTACCGATCACCAAACTTCAATATAACAAAAGATGTTTACAACTTCGGATGGTAACGAGCTAGGTACAAAGATTGCTATGGTGTGGTGTGCTAGAGTGTGTAAGAAACGTGTGTTTTTTTCCTAATGGCGAAGAGTGCCTTTTATATAAGTGTATGGGGTTGTATTTTAGGTAAATTAGCTAACTACTAGCTCGTTACCCCTTTAGAAATAGAAGTAAATTAGCCTAACTAATTGCCCTTGAATTGTGCTAAGTTTCCATATTCTCCACAGCGTCTATTTCTGGTAATACGTGTGCAAGATTAGCGTGGAGGATTCCTTGATTACGTTGCCAAGACCAGGTCCAACTCGTAATTCCTGCAAAACAACATTAAATATAAAGAGAACAATCGTTAGTATGAGGATCCTTAGGATGATCCGTGATCCTGATCCTGAAGCTCCTCTGAGGATCACTATCTGTCAAGGAAACAAGGATCACTTGTTAGGATAACATGTAAGGATCATAGGTCATAATAATCCAGCCCTAACAATTGCCCCCAAAATATAAGGAGTTTTTATGTGATATAAACGAGTTATATTTTGCTGAATCTTATCTATAACTAACTCAACGAATATATAGCCGTTAAGATGGAACTATCCGTTGCGATCTGACGTCATGGAAGTGACAGCCCTACACAAATCATCATTATAAAGGGAAATAGGGATAGGATCGAATGTGTTTAAATTCAAAGCAACTCCCTTTATAACCGTATTTAGAAGATCAACCAGGTATTCTCCTTTTCATCTTCTTCTCTCTTGTTCTGTTTTTCATATCTCGTTCAGTATGTTGCTCCGGAATTCTCCTGCCAAGGATCAACAGAAGGAAGGCCCCTTTAAGAGCCAAGGGATCATCACAAACACTGCTAAAGAACGTTGTATCTTTGCTGATCCTCAGATTGATAGGATTCGGTGCTGTTTTCCTGCAAATACGGTGTTCAAAGCTTATGATCCTTCTGCCCTGAGTGACCACACCTCCGATTCATGGGTTGCCTTTCCTGTGATCCCGTTTTCCATAGGTTATACGTATCCCTTTCCAACCTTTACTCAAGCATTCTTCTCCTTGACCGGCATATCTTACGTTCAGGCCATGCCGATGATCTGGAGGGTTTTGTTTACCCTTGAAAGGATCATCGAGCAAGAGGGGATTGACTTAGGTATGGCCGAGTTGGGTGAGCTATACGATCTGACCACCTTTGGTTCCTATCGTTATCTGTTCAAACGTAGACCCGGGGAGGAGCATCCAATCTTCAAGGTTACCAAGAATGATACTAATTGGAAGCGGCGATTCTTTTTTGTTAGGAGAGATACCATCCCTAACGGGAAGGATTTGCCCAAGGAGTGGGCTACCCATGGTAGGATAGAGGATCCTGGAAGGATCACCATAGAACATATTCCTTGATAGAAGGATCACTGATATTCTGTTGTTTTCTTGTCGTGCAGCTATCTCCGTTTCACATCTGAAGTTGACTCCTGCTGCAAAAGAGAGACTCTTGGCCTTCAAGAAGCTTGATCCGGAGATAAGAACTTTCCAGGTTGCCACCCAGGATTCTCAAGAAGTATCCTCTGCCTCTGTCACAATGTCAAGTAAGTATCCTGATTTAAAAAGTAATTCTGTGTAGGATTTCAAATTCAGTTAGAATACTTATCTTATTTTGGTTGTGTAGGTGCTGGAAAATCCTCTAAGTCTGCTTCCAAGTTCGGCATCGATGATCTTACCAATGTCAAATCTGCAAGGAAGAGGACTCCTGCTAGCCCCAGTGCTTCTGTCCCCAAGGCACCTGTTAGAGGGAAAGGAGGCAAGAAGAGGAAAGCCTCTGAAGCTGAGGATCTTCAAGGTCTGCCCCTGCTCCGCCAACAATTTCTGGACTACTTTATTGAGGTAAGGATCACTGCCCCTGCCTGCGTATCCTGATAGTTTTGAGGATTGTTTCTGATATCATGCCTCGTTTTCCTTGCAGAAATTTGCTGAGATAGAGACATATGTTGGCCACGTCGAGGATCAAGATCGCCAGATTGCTGATCTTCAACAAATGGGTGTGCTGAAGGATCTTAAGATAGCTGACCTTCAGAAGGAGCTCCGGGCCACTAAGGACGATGCTGCCAAGATGGTGATTAACTTTGACTACGAGAAGCATGAGATCACCCAGGATGCCAAGGTCTCTGCTGCAATAGCCATGTACAAGATCCAGCTGCAGATGGCTATGGAGGCTCAGGATCCTGCCTTCGACAAAAGCACATGGGATGTGGAGGGCTGGAAGGCGAGGCTGGCAGAGTTGGAGGATGATGAGGAGGCTGAGGAGATCCCGATGCTTGAAGGTGCTGGCAAGGATCATGCTGGAGAGGCAAGTGGAGCTGGTGGTGATGGTGCAGCGAAGGATTGAGCTGCAGGATTGGGCAATGATGGAAATTTCGAGACTTAGCCGGAGCCCAATTTTTTTGTGGTTGTTGATATTTTCTAGAAACAATTATAGTCTGTAATTTGAACAATAGTTTTAGGATTAAGGATCCATGATCCTTCAGACAATAGGTAGGATTGCAAATGGTGGAGGGATCCTCTGTTTGGGGAATGAAGCCATTGTGATCCTGCCGCCTTTAAATTTCCTGCATGCACAAACAATGGACACCCTTTGCCAACCCATGTGGACGGGCCACGTTTTGCTGGTAGAAACGTGGGTTGGCAATTTTGACAACTTTGAAGGGTTTTAAACCTTTGTTAATAAAATAACTCTAATCTCTTTTGGCTTATCTTGTGTTGTTTCCCTTGTTTATCCTTTTAATTTCCAATTTTTTTTATTTATGTTTGTCTGAGTAAGAAAAGTTAAGAAACTTAGGATATGATCCAGGACCAAATATCCTATAGTCGATAACTTCCAAAAAGTAGTTAATTTTGAGGATCATAGGTTTAGTTGTCAAAGTGTAAGGGTTATTCAAAATAATGAGTGTAATCAAAACAGTTAAGGATCATACCTAAGAATCCAAGTTAGGATCCTAACCTTTAATCAGGATAACCATAAGAAAAATTTTCAATGGATAATTAGGATTGAGGATCCTTAATTGTTTGACTTTGAAAATCTGAAAACAGAATATAACTTGGGACTAAGCCAATATAAGAGATAAGTTAATAACTGGGGACAAGCCCAAAGGATAACTGGGGACAAGCCCAAGGATAACTGGGGACAAGCCCAAGGATAACTGGGTACAAGCCCAAGGATAACTGGGGACAAGCCCAAGGATAACTGGGGACAAGCCCAAGGATCGTATGTAAACTGGAGTATGGCCCTTACTGGCGACTATCCAAACTTAGTGACATGAAAATGCCAAAACCTTAGCTAACGTGAAAACGTTAGAAACCTTAGGAACGGATGTATGGTACGTCTACCATTATACGTAGGATCCTAAATATAGCCAGTACGATGAGGTTGTCAGCCCCGAAAGTGGGTACTGGTCCCAAAGACGTGAACTATACCAGGATCATCGTGCGCTACCGGCGAAAACTGAGGACAAGCCCAAACTGGGGACAATCCCAAAACTTTGGAGGGTTGGCCAACCACGTTGATCTTCTGTAAAATGATAACAACTCTGCAAAAGCTTAAACTTTGTGAAAATAGATGTTAACTGATTAACATCTTTAACTTTTGATAAGTAATAAGTATAAGATGAGTGAAAATGAAAATGAAAGTAATGTGTTACCAAATGTAGAATCATATATCCTTTGAGGATCCTGGATCCTCAATCAGAATACCGGTATCGCTGAGGATCCCTGATCCTTCTTACTTGAAATGAACAGCATTCCAAGCTCTTGGTAGGAGATCACCATCCATTGTTATCAAATGATATGCCCCCTTTCCTGATTCAGCTTCAATTAGATAGGGGTCTTCCCACTTTGGTGCTAGCTCGCCATCAGAAGGATTTGTAGTGTTCTGGAATGCTTTTCTTAGAACAAAATCACCAACTTGAAATCTTCTAATCCTGACATTCTTGTTGTACGCTCCAACCATTCTTTGTTGATAACTGGCGATTTCCTTTTTTCTGTCTTTGAGCGAAAGCTTCTTCTTAGGATGCAGATGTTATGTTGGTTGGTGTAGAATATTACTGTGTCTTTGACAAGCATCACACTTCTTTGTGTATTCCACAGCATGCGTCTTCATGGTAGGTCAATAGTATCCTGTTTTAAGGATCCTTGAGAATAGTGCTTTGCCCCCAGTGTGGTTTCCACAGTCTCCTTGAATTTGAAAGCTTTAGGATTTTGTCTTGTAGGGATCTCTCCATGTTGTATATATCTTAGGATTGGAAGAATACAGGACCCTGAATTCGACTGTACAAGATCACCAGGTATGATTGCAGAATCCTTCACTATCTCCATGGCTATGTGATCCTCAATTGCAGGAGTTAAAACATGGGTAATGAGTATTTTTCACATCTTCTGGCATCTTTAGGAATGATCCAAGGTTAGTTATTTTCTTCCCTGGGTACCTGTGGTAGACTGAAAAAGCAAAAGAATCTGCCAGTTTTCTGATTATTTCTAAGTACTTGATTAGCTTTTCACATTTGACAGTGTAAGAACTATTATAATGATTAGTAATTGATAGAGAATCTACATATACTTGAAGATACCTGATCCTCATTGTTTTGGTCAAAAATCACACAAGGATAATGTAACCAAACTTTATGTAAACGGGGTATGATGCTTGGTTAATTATAAAAGTAAAGGATCACTTTTATGATAAATATGCAAAGACACAATGATTTATACGAGGAAAAAGCCCTTGATCAATGTATGATCTCCGGCATAAAAAACCTCGGGTGATGGCAACTACCGATCACCAACTTCAATATAAGAGAAATATAGTTACAACTTCGGATGATAATGAGCTGAGTACAAGGATCACTATAGTTTCGAGTGTCTAAGCGTGTGAGAATTGTGTTGTGTGTCGTCGTGTGTTCTTCCAAATGAGGAAGAGTGGTATTTATACAAGTGTAGGTGACCTATTTTAGGTAAAAAGACTAATAATCAGCTCATTACCCCTTTAGAAATAAAAGACAATCTAGCCTAAATTGCCGCCCATAAATCAAGCTAAGTTTCCATATCCTTTGCAACGTCTATCTTCGATTAAGCTCATGCTATAATTGTGAAAACGCGTCCCTTGATTATGATGCTAAGAGCGTATCCTGCTAGATGTTCCTGCAAAATAACATTGTTTTAAACGAAGGTAACTGTTAGTATGAGGATCCTTTGATGGTCCATGATCCTGATCCTGAAGTCCTGCTGAGGATCACTGTTTGCCAAAGAAACAAGGATCACTGGTTAGGATCACGTATAAGGATCACGTATAATAAAAATCCAGCCCTAACAATTGCCCCCAAAATATAAGGAGTTTATTGTAAATTAATGAGTTATATTTTGCTCTGATCTTATCTTCAACGGACTACTCGGATAACTAGCCGTTATCAGCGAACTAGCCGTTGTGATCATTACGTCATAGATGTGACAATCCCTGCAAATCATGATTATAAATAGGAGATAGGGTTGGGATCACTCTGCATTTAAATTCAGGATATACTCCCTTTATAATCTCCACCGAAGATTGAGCAGGTATTCTCTTCTTCTCTGTTTCCTTTCTTCCTTCTCTTGCTCTGTTTTTTCTGCTTTTACTCTGTTTCTGTTCCACCACGAGTATGTTACTTCGAAATTCTCCACATAAGGATTCCAAGAAGAGCAGTCCCCTAAAAAGCCAAGGGATCATCAAGGACTCTCCTACGGAGAGATGTTGCTTTACTGATGCTCATGTAGACAGGATTCGTCATTGCTTTCCGGCGAATGCTGTTTTCAAATCCTTCACACCTACTGCTTTGTGCGACTTTGTTTCAGACGTCTGGGTGGCCTTCCCTGCTACTCCGTTCACCATAGGGTATTCGTATCCTTTTCCAGCCTTCACCCAATCCTTCTTTTCTTTAACCGGCATATCTTATATCCAAGCTATGCCGATGATCTGGAGGGTCCTGTATACCTTCGAGAGGATCATCGAGCAGAAGGGAATTGATTTGGGGATGGCAGAGTTGGCCGCACTTTATAATCTTACCACGTTCGGTTCTTGCCGATATCTGCTAAAACGGAAAGCTGGGAAGGATCACCCTATCTTCAAGGTTACTAAGAATGACACAAACTGGAAGCGTCGCTTTTTCTTTGTTAGAAGGGATACCATCCCAGATGGGAAGGATCTGCCCAAGGAATGGGCCACTCATGGTAGGGTAGAGGATCCTGGAAGGATCACTATCAGACTTGTCTCATACGATGAGGATCACTAACGTCTTTTTATTTTTTGTGCAGCTATATCCATTGCTTATCTTAAGTTAACCCCTGCTGCAAGAGAAAGAGTCTTAGCTTTTAAAAAGCTTAATCCTGAGGTCAGAAGTTTCCAAGTCACCGTCCAAGATTCACAGGAAGTATCCTCCGCATCTGCCACTATGTCAAGTAAGTATCCTTGTAAAAAGTAAGTTATATGTGAGATTGTTTGATTAATAAGGGAACTTATCTTGTTTCTGATCGTGTAGGCGCTGGAAAGTCTGCCAAATCTGCCAAGTCTGCTTCCAAGTTTGGGATAAGTGATCTTGCCAACGTCAAGTCTTCGAGGAGGAAGACTTCTGCTGCCAGTCCCTCTACTTCAGCCCTTAAAGCACCCATTCGGGGTAAGGGAAAAAAGAGAAAGACTTCTGAAGATCTCCAGGGATTTCCTCTGCTTCGCCAACAGTTTCTCGACTATGTTAATGAGGTAAGGATCACTGCCCCTGTTGGTTATCCTTCTTAAGTATCCTGCTTGAATATCCTGCTTCCTTTTGGATCGCCTGATCCTGAATCTTCCTTATACCTCTTCTGCAGAAACTTGCTGAGATCGAGACCTATCTTGGCCATGTCGAGGATCAAGAAAGCCAAATTGCCGATCTTCAACAAATGGGCGTATTGAAGGATCTCAAGATAGCAGATCTTGAGAAAGAACTCCGGGCTACAAAGGATGAGGCTGCTCAAAGATTGATTGATATGGATAGCGAGAAGCAGGAGATCATCCAGGATGCCAAGGTCTCTGCGGCAATTGCCATGTACAAGATACAACTTCAGATGGCTGCGGAGGCTCAGGATCCTTCCTTCGATAAGAGCACATGGGATGTTGAAGATTGGAAGGCAAGGCTGGCGGAACTGGAAGACGAGGATGAAGCTGAGGATATCCCAATGCTGGAGGGTGGTGATGCTGACAAGGATCAGGGCGGAGAAGCTGGTGGTGATGGAGCAGCAAAGGTGTAAGCTGCATGATTGGGCGATGATGGATATTTGTGACTAGGCCGGAGCCCAATTTTTTAAGTATGGTAGTGGTTTGTGGTTGTGGTATTTGTTTTGGTCAAAAATCACACAAGGATAATGTAACCAAACTTTATGTAAACGGGGTATGATGCTTGGTTAATTATGAAAGTAAAGGATCACTTCTGTGATAAAGATGCAAAGACACGATGATTTATACGAGGAAAAAGCCCTTGATCAATGTATGATCTCCGGCATAAAAAACCTCGGGTGATGGCAACTACCGATCACCAACTTCAATATAATAAAAATGTAGTTACAACTTCGGATAGTAATGAGCTGAGTACAAGGATCACTGAGTGTCTAAGTGTTTGAGAGTTGTGTCGTATGTCGTGTGTGTTCTTCCGAATGAAGAAGGGTGGTACTTATACGTGTGTAGGTGACTTATTTTAGGTAAAAGGACTAATTATCAGCTCATTACCCCTTTAGAAATAAAGACAATCTAGCCTAAATTGTTGCCCATGAATCAAGCCATGTTTCCATATCCTGTGCAACGTCCTTCTTCAATTAAGCTCTTGCCATATTTGTGAAGACGCGTCCCTGGATCATGATGTCTAGAGCATATCCTGCTAGATGGTCCTGCAAAACAATATTGTATTAAGCGGAAGTGGCCGTTAGTATGAGGATCACCATAATGTCCCATGATCCCGATCCTGAAGTCCTGCCGAGGATCACTGTCTGTCAAAGAAATAAGGATCACTGGTTAGGATCATGTGTAAGGATCACCTATAATAAAAATCCAGCCCTCACAATTGCCCCCAAAATATAAGGAGTTAATTGTAAATAGACGAGTTATATTTTGTTTCGATCTTATCTTTAAAGGGCGATTCCGAATAACTAGCCGTTACACATGGACTAGCCGTTGTTGATCATTACGTCATAGATGTGACAATCCCTGCAAATCATCATTATAAATAGGAGATAGGGTTAGGATCATTTTAAATTCGAGATATCTTCCCTTTATAATCGCTACCGAAGACTGATCAGGTATCCTCTTCTTTTCTCTTTCCCTTCTTCCTTCTCTTTGCTCTGTTTTTTCTACTCCGTCTCTGTTTCTGTTCCGTCACAAACATGTTGCTCCGGAATTCTCCACACAAGGATTCCAAGAAGGATAGTGTTTTGGTCAAAAATCACACAAGGATAATGTAACCAAACTTTATGTAAACGGGGTATGATGCTTGGTTAGCTATGAAAGTAAAGGATCACTTCTGTGATAAAGATACAAAGACACAATGATTTATACGAGGAAAAAGCCCTTGATCAATGTATGATCTCCGGCATAAAAAACCTCGGGTGATGGCAATTACCGATCACCAACTTCAATATAATAAAAATGTAGTTACAACTTCGGATGATAATGAGCTGAGTACAAGGATCACTGAGTGTCTAAGTGTTGAGAGTTGTGTCGTATGTTGTGTGTGTTCTTCCGAATGAGGAAGAGTGGTATTTATACATGTGTAGGTAACTTATTTTAGGTAGATAGACCACTAATCAGCTCATTACCCCTTTAGAAATAAAGATAATCTAGCCTAAATTGCTGCCCATTAATCAAGCTAAGTTTCCATATCCGGTACAACGTCTATCTCCAATTTAGCTCTTGCCATATTTGTGAAAACGCGTCCCTGGATCATGATGTGTAGGGCATATCCTGCTAGGTGTTCCTGCAAAACAATTTTGTAACAAGTGGAAGTGACCGTTAGTGTAAGGATCACCATATCGTCCCATGATCCTGATCCTGAAGTCTGGCTGAGGATCACTATCTGCCAAAGAAACAAGGATCACTGGTCAGGATCACGTATAAGGATCATTTATAGTAAAATCCAGCCCCAACAATTGCCCCCAAAATATAAGGAGT
Source organism: Helianthus annuus (assembly GCF_002127325.2). Taxonomy (NCBI): domain Eukaryota; kingdom Viridiplantae; phylum Streptophyta; class Magnoliopsida; order Asterales; family Asteraceae; genus Helianthus; species Helianthus annuus. Next base: position 40,260,131 of record NC_035440.2, read on the forward strand.
TAATTGTAAATAGATGAGTTATATTTTGTTTTGAGCTTATCTCTAACGGGCGACTCCGGGTTACTAGCCGTTACATATGGACTAGCCGTTGTGATATTTACGTCACTGATGTGACGATCCCTGCAAATCATCATTATAAATAGGGGATAGGGTTAGGATCATTTTGTATTTAAATTCGAAGTATCTCCCTTTATAACCATCATCGAAGACTCTTGATCAGGTATCATCTTCTTCTTTCTCTTCTTTGCTCTGTTCTTTCGTGCTTTTACTCTGTTTTTTGTTCAAAATATGCTGCTCCGTAATTCTCCGCACAAGGGTCCCAAGAAGGAGAGTCCCTTAAAGAGCCAGGGAATTATCAAGGATTCTCCCGTGGAGAGATGCTGCTTTACTGATGTCCACATAGACAAGATTCGCCATTGTTTCCCAGCGAATGTTGTTTTCAAACCCTTTGATCCTACTGCTTTGAGCGATCTTGTCTCAGATGTCTGGGTGGCTTTTCCTGCTACTCCCTTCCTCATTGGGTATTCATATCCTTTTCCGATGTTTACCCAATCTTTCTTTTCTCTTACCGGCATCTCATATATCCAAGCTATGCCGATGATCTGGAGGGTTCTCTATACCTTCGAGAGGATCATCGAGCAAGAAGGGATTGATCTGGGGATGGCAGAGCTGGCCGAGTTCTATGATCTTACTACGTTTGGTTCCCACCGGTATCTGCTGAAACGGAAAGCTGGGGAGGATCACCCTATTTTCAAAGTGACCAAGAATGATACCAACTGGAAACGTCGATTTTTCTTTGTTAAGAGGGATTCCATCCCGGATGGGAAGGATCTGCCCAAGGAATGGGCCACTCATGGTAGGATAGAGGATCCTCGAAGGATCACTATCAGTTCTGTCTCATATGATGAGGATCACTGATGTCTTTTCTTTTTTGTCTTTTTATGCAGCTATCTCCGTTGCTCACTTAAACTTGACCCCTGCTGCCAAAGAGAGAGTGTTAGCTTTCAAGAAGCTTGATCCTGAAGTTCGAAGCTTCCAGGTTATTATCCAAGATTCTCAAGAGATATCCTCTGCGTCTGCCCCAATGTCAAGTAAGTATCCTCATAAAAAATAAGTTTTATGTGAAAGTATTTAATTTAACAAGGGAACTTATCTTGTTTTTGAATTGTGTAGGTGCCGGAAAATCTGCCAGGTCTGTTAAATCTGCCTCCATGTTTGGGATAAGTGACCTTGCCAATGTCACGTCTTCTAAGAAGAAGAAGGCTCCTGCTGTCAGTCCTTCAGCATCCGCTCCCAAAGCGTCTATCCGGGGCAAGGGAAAAAAGAGGAAAACCTCTGAAGATCTCCAAGGATTTCCCCTCCTCCGTCAGCAATTCCTTGATTACGTGAATGAGGTAAGGATCACTGCCCCTGTTGGTCATCCGTTTTGAATATCCTGTTTGTATGTCCTGTTTCTTTCGAGGATCATCCGGTTCTGTACTTACCTTATTCCCTTCTTTGCAGAAACTTGCCGAGATCGAGACCTATCTAGGCCATGTTGAGGATCAAGAGAGCCAGATTGCCGACCTTCAACAAATGGGCGTGCTCAAGGATCTCAAGATAGCAGATCTTGAGAAGGAACTCCGGGCCATGAAGACTGAGGCTGCTCAAAGGTTGATTGATATGGATAACGAGAAGCAGGAGATCACCCAAGATGCTAAGGTCTCTGCCGCGATAACCATGTACAGGATACAACTGCAGATGGCTACGGAGGCTCAGGATCCTTCCTTTGACAGGAGCACATGGGATGTTGAAGGCTGGAAGGCAAGGTTAGCAGAGTTGGAAGATGATGATGATGCTGAGGACATCCCAATGTTGGAGGGAGGTGATGCTGACAAGGATCAGGGTGGAGAAGCTGGTGGTGATGGAGCAGCGAAGAAGTAAGCTGCATGATTGGGCGATGATGGATATTTCGAGACTAGGCCGGAGCCCAATTTTTTAGGATTGGTAGTGGTTTTTTGTGGTTGTTGATGTTTGAAACAATTATGGTCTGTAACTTAAACAATAGTTTCTTAGGGTTAAGGATCCTGGATCCTTTTAGACAATAGGTAGGATTACAAAAGGTGGAGGGATCCTCTGTTTGGGGGATGAAGCCTTTGTGATCCTGCCGCTTTTATTTTCTGCAAAATGCTAAGACCGCATAGACAATGGACACCCTTTGCCAACCCATGTGGACGGGCCACGTTTTGCTGGTAGAAATGTGGGTTGGCAATTTTGACAACTTTTTGAAAGGGTTAATGATCCTTCTGTTTAATATTATAACTTAACTTTTCTGGCTTATCTCGTGTTGTTATCCTTCAATAATCCTCTTATTTCTCAATTGCTATGTTTGTTAAAATGACAAGAGTTGACAAAGTGTTAAATAATCTTAGGATATGATCCTGGATCAAATATCCTCATATTGAAAATTCTTAAAGCGTTTTAGTTCAAGGATCATAGGTTCGGTTGTCAAAGTATAAGGGTTGGTTAGGATAATGAATAATGAAATTAAAAATAGTTAAGGATCATACCTGAGGATCCAAGTTAGGATCCTAACCTTTAATCAGGATAACCATAAGTAAAAATCTTAATGAACAATAAGCCAGTATAAAAGATAAGTTAGTAACTAGGGACAAGCCCAAAGGATAACTGGGGACAAGCCCAAAGGGTAACTGAGGACAATCCCAAAGGATCACTGGGGACAAGCCCATAGGATAACTGAGAATGATCCCGGAAGATCACTGGGGACAAGCCCAAAGGATAACTGGGGACAAGCCCAAAGGATCGTATGTAAACTGGAGTATGGCCCTTTCTGGCAACTATCCAAACTTAGTGACATGAAAATGTCAAAACCTTAGCTAACGTGAAAACGTTAGAAACCTTAGGAACGGATGTATGGTGCGTCCACCATTATACGTAGGATCCTGGGTATAGCCAGTACGATGAGGTCGCCAGCCCCGAAAATGGGTACTGATCCCAAAGACATGAACTATATCAGGATCATCGTGCGCTGCTGGCGGAAACTGGGGATAATCCCAAGGATAACTGGGGTTGGACCCAAAGACTTGTGGTGCTTTCGAGGATCTTGACGAGATGCGGAGGATACCTGGACTATCATAACTCAAACGGTTCGTGAGAAGAGGATAAAGGATACGTGATCCTTATCCTTAGGTAAAAAATAGGAAAATATAATAGTTTCTAGGACAAGCATATTACCAGAATTAGGATCATCGATGGCACCGGGATCCTTCAAGGATACTCCAATGTGAGGATCACATGCATGAAGGATCATGTTCACATGAAATATTTCTTTAGGTGAACAGCATTCCATGCTCTTGGCAACAAGTTCCCTTCCATGGTTAGCAACCTGTATGCCCCCTTTCCTGCTTCAGCTTCAATCAAGTAGGGATCTTCCCATTTTGGTGCTAGTTTCCCGTCAGCAGGATTGATAGTATTTTGAAATGCTTTTCTCAACACCATATCTCCGACTTGGAACTTCCTTATCCTGACATTCTTGTTGTAGGCACCAGCCATCCTCTGTTGGTAACTTGCCATCCTTATCCTAGCTAGATCCCTGTTTTCCTCAATAGTATCCAAATCCTGAGCTAGGATTGTAGCATTTTCTTCAGGATCACGAACACTTGTTCTAGCAGTTGGGATCACCATCTCTGTTGGGATCACTGCTTCTGCCCCAAATACTAAAGAGAAGGGTGTCTGACCGGTGGCATTCTTGGGAGTTGTCCTATCAGCCCATAGCACATAAGGTAACTCTTCTGCCCATTTCCCTTTCTTGGATCCTAGCTTCTTCTTCAGATTGTTGATGATGATCTTGTTGGATGATTCTGCTTGACCATTGGCTTGTGGGTGAACTGGTGTTGATGTGATCATCTTGATTCCCCAACTGTCACAAAAGTTAGTGGTTCTCCTTCCAATGAATTGAGAACCATTATCACATATTATTTCAGAGGGAATGCCAAATCTGGTTATAATGTTTCTTTTGATAAAGGATATAACTTCCTTCTCTCTGACTTGAGCAAAGGCTTCAGCTTCTATCCACTTGGAAAAATAGTCAGTCATGGCGAGCATAAATACTTTTCCACCAGGTGCTTTAGGAAGCTTGCCAACTATATCCATTCCCCATCTCATGAACGGCCAAGAGGATGGTATTGGGTGTAAGAATTCAGCTGGTTGATGGAGGATATTGCTATGTCTTTGGCAAGGATCACACTTTTTAGCATATTCTACAGCATCCCTTCTCATGGTTGGCCAGTAGTATCCTGTTCTAAGGATCCTCGAGAATAATGCCCTGCCCCCAGTGTGGTTTCCACAATCTCCTTCATGGAAGTCTCTCAACACTTCTTCAATTTCAGGATCCTCAATACATCTTAAATATGGTCCTGCAAGGGATCGTTTATACAGCATGTTATTTAAGATTGTAAATTGAGATACCTTGATCCTGAAAGCTCTAGGATTTTCTCCCATTGGGATCTCTCCATTTTGCAAGTATCTCATGATTGGTGAGATCCATGATCCTGAATAAGATTGGGCTTCTTCACTAGGGATCATTGCAGTATCCTCTTCTATTTCCATGGCCACCTGATTTTCAATAGCAGGAGCCAGGATATGGATGATAGGGATACTTATATCTTCTGGAATCTTCTAAGTTGGCCAATGCATCGGCTTCCGTGTTCTCCTCCCTTGGTACCTGTGTTAAGCTAAAAGAAACAAAGAGAGTGCCAATTCTTTGACTATCTCTAAATATTTTGGTTAGTTTTTCACCTTTAACAGCATAGGATCCGTTAAAGTGATTAGTGATCAATAATGAATCTACATATACGTTAAGATACTTTACCCCCATATCCTTAGCGATTTGTAAGCCAGCAATTAGGGCTTTATACTCAGCCTCATTGTTAGTTGCTTGGAACTCACAGGCTATGGAGTGGGGTATTATGTCCCCCTGTGGCGATTTTAGTAGGATCCCTAGCCCTGTGCCTTTGATGTTTGAGGATCCGTCAGTGTGTAGGATCCAAGGATCCTTGGTCTCATCCAGCTGCTGGACCTCCAATTCTGCTTCCTTTTGTAGATCACTACTGAAATCAGCCACAAAGTCAGCTAGTGCTTGAGATTTAATGGCTGTTCTTGGTTCGTATCTTATATCATGGGCACTAAGCTTCACTGCCCACTTAGCCATTCTCCCTGACATATCCGGTTCCTGAGGACATTCTTAATTGGAAAATTAGTTTTTAACAAACAATAGTATGGGTTTCAAAATAGTGCCTTAACTTAGTGGATGCTATGATTAATTGCAAGGATGAGTTTTTCGAGGTGTGAGTACCTGGATTCGGCATCAAGTAGACTTTTTACTTACATAGTAGATAGGATATTGTGTACCTTCGTGATCCTTAACAAGGACAGCACTTACAGTGGTTGAGGATACCGCCAGGTATAAGGATAATACATCTCCTTTTTCCGGTTTTGCTAATGCTGGTGCTGAGGACATATATCCTTTAAGGGCTTGTAAAGCGTTCTCATGTTTCTCAGTCCATTCGAACTTCTTATTCTTCCTTAGGATATCGTAGAATTCTTTGCATTTTTCTGAGGATTTCGATATGAACCTGTTCAGAGCTGCTATCCTGCCTGTCAATCTTTGAACATCCTTGGCATTGGCAGGAGATTTGATATTTATTAATGCTTTGATTTGTTCTGGGCTTGCTTCAATTCCTCTCTGAGTTACCATATATCCTAAGAATTTTCCTGCTTTGACACCAAAATGGCATTTGGGAAGGATTAAGTTTCATATTGTAATTATCAAGGATATCGAACGCTTCCTCCGAGTTCCTTAGGTGATCCTCAGCTTTCTTTGATTTGACGACCATATCATCTATGTACACCTCCATAGTCTTTCCAATCTGTTCTTTGAACATCATATTCACCAGCCTTTGGTATGTAGCACCTGCATTTCTTAGTCCAAAGGGCATGGCAATATAACAATATAAACGGTTGGGGTCATAAAGGCTGTATCCTCTTGGTCAGATGGTTCCATCTGAATTTGTTGGAATCCAGATGATGCATCCATAAAGGTTAACAGTTTATGCCCCGCTGTTGCATCCACCATGGAGTCAATGTGGGGTAATGGAAAGGATCCTTGGGACATGCCTTATTTAGATCAGTGAAATCGACACATACCCTCCACTTTCCGTTTTTCTTTTGGACAACAACCACATTGGCTAACCATTTAGGATACTTTACCTCTCTGATCATACTGCTCGAAGTAGTCTCTCTACTTCTTCTTGGATGATGGCATTCCTTTCTGGTGCAAACTTCCTCCTTTTTTTGATTGGATTGGTTTGATAGACCTGTCAAATGCCAAGTTTGTGAGTAATAATGTCCTTAGATATACCTGTCATGTCTTCATGTTTCCAGGCAAAGTGGATTTTCTTCTTTTGAGGAAGGATATTAAGTCTTCTTTCATTTGGCCAAGGATCCCTGATCCGATATAGATTTTTGATTCAGGATCACTAGGATCCAGAAGGATTTCGTCCACATCCTCCTTTGCCTCCAAGACATTCCTCGGAGGATACTGTAATTGCTATTGCTCCCTTGGCTTTGAGGTTGGCTTCATGGATGAGGTATAACAATCCTTAGCCTCTTGCTGATCACTGTCGATCTTGATTATTCCCCATGGGCTAGGGAGCTTCACACATTGATGGTAGGTAGATGGGACTGCTTTCATATCATGTATCCAAGGCCTGCCAAGGATAACGTTGCAAACAAGATAAACAGTCAATAACACAAAATTTCTGGTAATTATGTAATCCTTCCACGTAGATTGGGAGTTTGATGTCCCCCAGAGTTTTCTTCGTTTCTCCACTAAATCCTACAAGCACGGAGGATCTTGGTGTGATGTCTGATTCTGGGATACCCATTTTCTTCAGTACATCAAGCTGGATAATGTTCACTGAGCTTCCTCCATCGATAAGGATCCTGCGGACAAAATGGTTAGAAATAAAGAGAGTAATAACTAAACTATCATGATGAGGATCCTGGATGTTAATGCGGTCATCCTCATCAAAGGTTATCGTTTTCCCTTCTGAAACACTTGATGTTCTAACAGGCCTTTCTCCATTGTCCATTTTTGATTCTTTTGCATATCTTTTGGCCGCTGAGAAGGATGTACCACAGATGTCTGATCCTCCGGATATAAAGTTGATCACTTGTGCATTTGCCGGGGGTCCTTTTGCTTTTTTCTCCCCAGCAATTCTTTTAGATGCCCCTTGCCTAGCAGGTATCCAATTTCCTTTCTTAAGGCTATGCAATCTTCAGTCAGATGGCCGAAAATCCTCATGGTATGCACACCATTTGGACTTGTCTTTAGTCCCGGATGGTTTATCATTCTTCCTGGGCCACCTAGCCTTTTCACCTAGATTCTGCATTGCAAGGATTAGTTCATGATTATCAACGGAAAAACAATATTCTGAGATTGGAGGATATTCTTCATCATCCTCTTCTTGGTCGACAGCATGCACATTCTGTTCTCGTTTCTATGGTAGGATTTGAACTTTGTTGCTTTTGAAGGAGGATCCTTGCTTATCTTGTTTTGAGGATCC